>NC_052314.1:27663685-27963685 GCF_016432855.1 Salvelinus namaycush
GCTTAAGCCTGATGAATTTACTGTGTTAAATGAGGCCTCACCTCCTGGTTACACTAGTGACCATATCCCCCGTGCATCCCGCAAAGGCAGAGGTGTTGCTAACATTTACGATAGCAAATTTCAATTTACACAAAATAAAATGACGTTTTCGTCTTTTGAGGTTCTAGTCATGAAATCTATGCAGCCTACTCAATCACTTTTTATAGCTACTGTTTACAGGCCTCCTGGGCCATATACAGCGTTCCTCACTGAGTTCCCTGAATTCCTATCGGAACTTGTAGTCATAGCAGATAATATTCACATTTTTGGTGATTTTAATATTCACATGGAAAAGTCCACAGACCCACTCCAAAAGGCTTTCGGAGCCATCATCGACTCAGTGGGTTTTGTCCAACATGTCTCTGGACCTACTCACTGCCACAGTCATACTCTGGACCTAGTTTTGTCCCATGGAATAAATGTTGTAGATCTTAATGTTTTTCCTCATAATCCTGGACTATCGGACCACCATTTTATTACGTTTGCAATCGCAACAAATAATCTGCTCAGACCCCAACCAAGGAGCATCAAAAGTCGTGCTATAAATACTGTCGCAAAGCTAACTAAAAAGCAGCATTCCCCAAGTGAGGATGGCTTTCACTTCAGCAGTAATAAATTCATGAACTTCTTTGAGGAAAAGATCATGATCATTAGAAAGCAAATTATGGACTCCTCTTTAAATCTGCGTATTCCTCCAACGCTCAGCTGTCCTGAGTCTGCACAACTCTGCCAGAACCTAGGATCAAGAGAGACACTTAAGTGTTTTAGTACTATATCTCTTGACACAATGATGAAAATAATCATGGCCTCTAAACCGTCAAGCTGCATACTGGACCCTATTCCAACTAAACTACTCAAAGAGCTGCTTCATGTGCTTGGCCCGCCTATGTTGAACATAATAAACGTCTCTCTATCCACCGGATGTGTACCAAACTCACTAAAAGTGGCAGTAATAAAGCCTATCTTGAAAAAGCCAAACCTTGACCCAGAAAATATAAAAAACTATCGGCCTATATCGAATCTTCCATTCCTCTCAACATTTTTTGAAAAAGCTGTTGCGCAGCAACTCACTGCCTTCCTGAAGACAAACAATGTATACGAAATGCTTCAGTCTGGTTTTAGACCCCATCATAGCACTGAGACTGCACTTGTGAAGGTGGTAAATGACCTTTTAATGGCGTCAGACCAAGGCTCTGCATCTGTCCTCGTGCTACTAGACCTTAGTGCTGACTTTGATACCATCGATCACCACATTCTTTTGGAGAGATTGGAAACCCAAATTGGCCTACACGGACAAGTTCTGGCCTGGTTTAGATCTTATCTGTCGGAAAGATATCAGTTTGTCTCTGTGAATGGTTTGTCCTCTGACAAATCAACTGTACATTTTGGTGTTCCTCAAGGTTCCGTTTTAGGACCACTATTGTTTTAACTATGAATTTTACCTCTTGGGGATGTCATTCGAAAACATAATGTTAACTTTCACTGCTATGCGGATGACACACAGCTGTACATTTCAATGAAACATGGTGAAGCCCCAAAATTGCCCTTGCTAGAAGCCTGTGTTTCAGACATAAGGAAGTGGATGGCTGAAAACTTTCTACTTTTAAACTCGGACAAAACAGAGATGCTTGTTCTAGGTCCCAAGAAACAAAGAGATCTTCTGTTGAATCTGACAATTAATCTTGATGGTTATAAAGTCGTCTCAAATAAAACTGTGAAGGACCTCGGCGTTACTCTGGACCCTGATCTCTCTTTTGACGAACATATCAAGACTGTTTCAAGGACAGCTTTTTTTCCATCTACGTAACATTGCAAAAATCAGAAACTTTCTGTCCAAAAATGATGCAGAAAAATTTATCCATGCTTTTGTTACTTCTAGGTTAGACTACTGCAATGCTCTACTTTCCGGCTACCCGGATAAACCACTAAATAAACTTCAGTTAGTGCTAAATACGGCTGCTAGAATCCTGACTAGAACCAAAAAATGTAATCATATTACTCCAGTGCTAGCCTCCCTACACAGGCTTCCTGTTAAGGCAAGGGCTGATTTCAAGGTTTTACTGTTAACCTACAAAGCGTTATATGGGCTTGCTCCTACCTATCTTTCCGAGTTGGTCCTGCCGTACATACCTACACGTACACTACGGTCACAAGACGCAGGCCTCCTAATTGTCCCTAGAATTTCTAAGCAAACAGCTGGAGGCAGGGCTTTCTCCTATAGATCTCCATTTTTATGGAATGGTCTGCCTACCCATGTGAGAGACGCAGACTCGGTCTCAACTTTTAAGTCTTTACTGAAGACTCATCTCTTCAGTGGGTCATATGATTGAGTGTAGTCTGGCCCAGGAGTGTGAAGGTGAACGGAAAGGCTCTGGAGCAACGAACCGCCCTTGCTGTCTCTGCCTGGCCGGTTCCCCTCTCTCCAGTGGGATTCTCTACCTCTAACCCTATTACAGGGGCTGAGTCACTGGCTTACTGGTGCTCTTTCATGCCGTCCCTAGGAGGGGTGCGTCACTTGAGTGGGTTGAGTCACTGACGTGATCTTCCTGTCTGGGTTGGCGCCCCCCCTTGGGTTGTGCCGTGGCGGAGATCTTTGTGGGCTATACTCGGCCTTGTCTCAGGATGGTAAGTTGGTGGTTGAAGATATCCCTCTAGTGGTGTGGGGGCTGTTCTTTGGCAAAGTGGGTGGAGTTATATCCTTCCTGTTTGGCCCTGTCCGGGGGTATCATCGGATGGGGCCACAGTGTCTCCTGACCCCTCCTGTCTCAGCCTCCAGTATTTATGCTGCAGTAGTTTATGTGTCGGGGGGCTAGGGTCAGTTTGTTATATCTGGAGTACTTCTCCTGTCTTATCCGGTGTCCTGTGTGAATTTAAGTATGCTCCCTCTAATTCTCTCTTTCTTTCTCTCTCTCGGAGGACCTGAGCCCTAGGACCATGCTTTAGGACGACCTGGCATGATGACTCCTTGCTGTCCCCAGTCCACCTGGCCGTGCTGCAGCTCCAGTTTCAACTGTTCTGTCTGCGGCTATGGAACCCTGACCTGTTCACCGGACGTGCTACCTGTCCCAGACCTGCTGTTTTTAACTCTCTAGAGACCGCAGGAGCGGTAGAGATACTCTTAATGATCGGCTATGAAAAGCCAACTGACATTTACTCCTGAGGTGCTGACTTGCTGCACCCTCGACAACTACTGTGATTATTATTATTTGACCATGCTGGTCATTTATGAACATTTGAACATCTTGGCCATGTTCTGTTATAATCTCCACCCGGCACAGCCAGAAGAGGACTGGCCACCCCTCATAGGCTGGTTCCTCTCTAGGTTTCTTCCTAGGTTTTGGCCTTTCTAGGGAGTTTTTCCTAGCCGCCGTGCTTCTACACCTGCATTGCTTGCTGTTTGGGGTTTTAGGCTGGGTTTCTGTACAGCACTTTGAGATATCAGCTGATGTACGAAGGGCTATATAAATACATTTGATTTGATTTGATTTAACTTCACCATGCTCAAAGGGATATTCAATGTCTTTTTTCCCCCTTCTTTTTTTACGCATCTACCAATAGGTGCCCTTCTTTGCGAGGCATTGGAAAACATCTCTGGTCTTTGTGGTTGAAATTTACTGCTCGACTGAGGGACCTTACAGATAATTGTTTATGTGGGGTACAGTAAGTACATTTATGAGTCCATGAAAGTTATGTGACTTGTTAAGCACATTTTTACTCCTGAACTTATTTAGGCTTGCCATAACAAAGGGGGTGAATACTTATTGACTGAAGAAATTTCAGCGTTACATTTTTTTATCAATTTGTAAACATTTAGAAAAACATAATTCCCCTTTGACATTATGGGGTATTGTGTTCAGGCAGTGACAAAAAATAATAATTTTAAATTCAGGCTGTAACAAAACAAAATGTCAAAAAAGTCAAAGTGTGCGAATACTTTCTGAAGACACTGCATTAGGAGAACAGCAAAAACAAGCAAAAATGACTCCAGCCATTATCACATTGGTTGCTGTAGCTTCATTCACCTCAGTTGGTTTTAAATAACATCGGTCCGGAGCTCGGTCCTCATATGTAGCTATGGCCCTGGCGAGCGTCTGGATGGATACTACTACAGTATGTGTAAGTGAGCAGTCAGTGTGAAATCTGACTAATTTACAGCTCTGTTTCCTCCCTTGTCATGTGACCACACAGGCATTAGACCAAGGCTAGAATGTGGCGTCCCACAGTGCTGGTGGGCATGATGGGAACAGTGTGGGGGCAGGACGGACACTGTGAGGGGTAGGAGGGGAGTGGAAGTTTAGTCCTCTGCCAGGGAGGTATAAAGATCTAGTTTGTAAAGGCTTTGGCACTTCCCACTTGCCTGGACACAGGCTAAGTCAACAGGCTGTCAGAGGGGAGCAACAGCTTACTGCTATACCAACATCTCTCTCTCTCTCTCTCTCCCGCTCTCCCTCTCTCCCTCTCTCCCGCTCTCCCGCTCGTATAAATCTATCTTTCTCCCTCTTTACTACCCTCTCCCTCTGAGGTGTTTTTCTAAATAAACCCATAAGAGAGCAAGCCACCCAGGATTAGAAGGATACGACGGTGCTGCTCTCAGACACAGATGTGTAAAAGGAAACCACCATGGCGGCAGCATACTGCATGTGTGTGTGTGGGACCCCCCCGTCACATATTCCAACCTGCTTGTTAAGTGAGCCTGCTTACCTCTGTGATTACAGCAGCAGCGGGACCACAGAGCCCCTCTATTACTGCTGCACACAGACCTGCCACATGCCAATATACATTCTGTATCAGCCCAGTGTGTGTGTGTGTGTGTGTGTGTGTGTGTGTGTGTGTGTGTGTGTGTGTGTGTGTGTGTGTGTGTGTGTGTGTGTGTGTGTGTGTGTGTGTGTGTGTGCATAGCATACTACATATAATTCATGCATGCACCTACACTACCGTTCAAAGGTTTTGGGTCACTTAGAAATGTCCTTGTTTATGAAAGAAAAGCACATTTTCTTGTCCATTAAAATAACATCAAATTGATCCGAAATACAGTCTAGACATTGTTAATGTTGTAAATGAATAGTGTAGCTGGAAATGGCAGATTTTTTATGGAGTATCTACATAGGCGTACAAAGGCCCAATATCAGCAACCATCACTCCTGTGTTCCAATGGCACGTTGTGTTAGCTAATTCAAGTTTATCATTTTAAAAGGCTAATTGATCATTAGAAAACCCTTTCGCAAGTATGTTAGCACAGCTGAAAACTGTGGTTCTGATTAAAAAAATAAGTAAAACTGGCCTTCTTTAGACTAGTTGAGTATCTGGAGCATCAGCATTTGTGTGTTCGATTACAGGCTCAAAATGGCCAGAAACAAATAACTTTCTCCTGAAACTCGTCAGTCTATTCTTGCTTCTGAGAAATTAAGGCTATTCCGTGAGAGAAATTGCCAAGAAACTGAAGATCTCGTACAACGCTGTGTACTACTCCCTTCACAGAACAGCGCAAACTGGCTCTAACCAGAATAGAAAGAGGAGTGGGAGGCCCCGGTGCACAACTGAGCAAGAGGACAAGTACATTAGAGTGTCTAGTTTGAGAAACAGATGCCTCACAAGTCCTCAACTGGCAGCTTCATTAAATAGTACCCACAAAACACCAGTCTCAACGTCAGTGAAGAGGCAACTCCGGGATGCTCCGACTCCGAGTTGCAAAGAAAAAGCCATATCTCAGACTGGCCAATATAAATAAAAGATTAAGATGGGCAAAAAAACACAGACACTGGACAGAGGAAGATTGAAAAAAAGTGTTATGAACAGACAAATCTAACTTTGAGGTGTTCGGATCACAAAGAACATTCGTGAGACGCAGAAAAAATGAAAAGATGCTGGAGGAGTGGTTGACGCCATCTGTCAAGCATGGTGGAGGCCATGTGATGGTCTGGGGGTGCTTTGGTGGTGGTAAAGTGGGAGATTTGTACAGGGTAAAAGGGATCTTCAGGAAGGAAGGCTATCTCTCCATTTTGCAATGTCATGCCATACCCTGTGGACAGCGCTTAATTGGAGCCAATTTCCTCCTACAACAGGACAATGACCCAAAGCACAGCTCCAAACTATGCAATAACTATTTAGGGAAGAAGCAGTCAGCTGGTATTCTGTCTATAATGGAGTGGCCAGCACAGTCACCGGATCTCAACCCTATTGAGCTGTTGTGGGAGCAGCTTGACCGTATGGTACGTAAGTGCCCATCAAGCCAATCCAATTTGTGGAAGGTGCTTCACGAAGCATGGGGTGAAATCTCTTCAGATTACCTCAACAAATTGACAACTAGAATGCCAAAGGTCTGCAGGGCTGTAATTGCTACAAATTTAGGATTTTTTGACGAAAGCAAAGTTTGAAGGACACAATTACTATTTCAATTAAAAATCATTATTTATAACCTTGTCAACGTCTTGACTATATTTTCTATTCATTTTGCAACTCATTTCATGTATGTTTTCATGGAAAACAAGGACATTTCTAAGTGACCCCAAACTTTGAACAGTAGTGTAAATGAATCAAATTGGAGTTTGAGTGTACAGTATGTGTATGTTATGAGTACATCTAGTAGTACATCTAGTATTTTTACCGTCCGCTTCAGACCTCTTTGTTTCATTAACCCTTTAACCGGCACAACAAGAAAAAGAATATCAGAATCTGCAAAATATGTTTTTAGCCTCAGTATAGGCTTGCATTAATGGTTTGCATTAATTAAACTTTGATAAATAATGCATTGCAAACACCTCAACAAGTTAAGTTGCTCAATTAGTGTAAACACATTTTGTATTGGAATATGCATAGACTTTTTAAATCATTCAAAAAATTATATGCGTCATTCACATATATTTTTTTATTTTATTTAACTAGGCAAGTCAGTTAAGAACACATTATTATTTACAATGACGGCCTACAGGGGAACAGTGGGTTAACTGCCTTGTTCAGGGGCAGAATGACAGATTTTTACCTTGTCAGCTCGGGGATTCGATCTAGCAACCTTTCGATTACTGGCCCAATGCTCTAACAAACAACAAAGGTATTCAGGAGCTGTGTGTGTGTGTGTGTGTGTGTGTGTGTGTGTGTGTGTGTGTGTGTGTGTGTGTGTGTGTGTGTGTGTGTGTGTGTGTGTGTGTGTCAGAAAGCCAACATGTGGTTCAGATTCCCTCTGTGGCCACATGGGCAAATAAACACAGACGCAGTGACCACAGCTCTCTGTAGGTGGCGCTGTGTCTCTTTGTTGAAACAGCAGGGCACTGCCCTCTCCACCCCCCCCTTCTCTCTATCACTCATTCTCTCTATCAACATATTGTCATTTTTCCCTCAACGTCATGATTATAATAACGTAATTATGTGTTTACTCACAGCAATCATTTCCCCTCTGTTATTAATTATTCAGCCATAGATCAGACAGTGTCTGTGCATTCTGTGGCATTGTGATTTGGGTATACGTGTATTTGGAGAGTGCCAATAGTGAGTGTGGTCAGTGTATGTCTGTGTATAATGGTTGATGTGTCCTGGCCCTTCCTTACCCAGACTCATCTTGATTGGCAGGTTCTCCTTGCTGGCGGCCTCCACCAGCTGTCTACGAACCTCCATCACTGCCTCCTTCTGCTTACTGGCCAGCATGGTTTCCCATAGCAATCTGGCCGTGGACGACCTAAGAGGTAGAGGGCAGACACACATCCGTAAGGTCACCCAGCTTCTACTGGAAAAATACTCTCAACATGTCTATTGCCACACAGAGGTGAACACAAATACCGGTAAACAGACACACGCAGACATGTAGACATATGTACTACCTGCATTTACCCTTTTTTGCACTGGACTCTACACACACACACACACACACAGAACATTGGCTCGGTACTGGTACTCCCTGCATATAGCCAAGTTATTATTACTTGTTATTCACTGTGTAATTATTCTTCCTGTCACTATTTACGTTTACTATTTAATTGTGTATCTTTAACTCTGCATTTTAGAAAAGTTACCCTTAAGTAAGCATTTCACTGTTAGTCTACACAGGTTGTTTAAGAAGCATGTGACAAATAAGATCGCTCACTCTCTTGTGTACACACACACACACAGACGCACACACACGCACACCATGAATATGACCGATTGCGCGTCCTGTAGGTTGGGGATCCTGGCAGTGGAGGCTGCTGAGGGGAGGACGGCTCATAAAAATGGCTGGAATGGAGTGGTATCAACCACATGGAAACCATTCCAGCCATTGATACCATTCCATTGACTCCATTCCAGCCATTATTATGAGCCGTCCTCCCCTCAGCAGCCTCCACTGGATGCTGTGTACTAAGGGGGCGTTCATTCCCCTGTTGCACCACTCACAGGAAAAAACACAAATTAGCGGGAACATCAGGAACTTTCCCAACATCCCTAAACGCTGCCGATGTGTCAACATTCCCCGGGGCAGTCTTTCCCAACATCTCCAGAACCTCTCAAAACCACAACCTGGACCGAGGGGCAATCTGTAGCTCCACCATAACCTTTCCCTCTATTTCCACCAGGTCAAGAAGAAGAACTGTTATCATCTGCCATAAGCAGTAACATGAGCTTCAAGCGTTTCCCCGGAAAAATCCAAAAGGGTGTTGAACGCATCTCATTATCATGACCCACAGCGAGGTCGACACTGTGTCTTATACAGGGGCTCTGCAACAGAACCAACGTCATATTTAATCTCTCTATTTCTCCCTCTCGCCGTCTTTTTAAGAGACGTGTCAGTGTTTGGTTCTATAAAAATGCCACCAAATGCCATGGCAGAGCCTCTGCACTGTTCTGTTGGGTTTGTCCCCAGTGTGTCTGTAACCTTCAGTCGGGCGTGTGCATACTTCTGATGAGCATGTGAACACCAGAGAGGGAGGAGTTCAGTCGGGCGTGTGCATACTTCTGATGAGCATGTGAACACCAGAGAGGGAGGAGTTCAGTCGGGCGTGTGCATACTTCTGATGAGCATGTGAACACCAGAGAGGGAGGAGTTCAGTCGGGCGTGTGCATACTTCTGATGAGCATGTGAACACCAGAGAGGGAGGAGTTCAGTCGGGCGTGTGCATACTTCTGATGAGCATGTGAACACCAGAGAGGGAGGAGTTCAGTCGGGCGTGTGCATACTTCTGATGAGCATGTGAACACCAGAGAGGGAGGAGTTCAGTCGGGCGTGTGCATACTTCCGATGAGCATGTGAACACCAGAGAGGGAGGAGTTCAGTCGGGCGTGTGCATACTTCTGATGGGCATGTGAACACCAGAGAGGGAGGAGTTCAGTCGGGCGTGTGCATACTTCTGATGAGCATGTGAACACCAGAGAGGGAGGAGTTCAGTCGGGCGTGTGCGTACTTCTGATGAGCATGTGAACACCAGAGAGGGAGGAGTTCAGTCGGGCGTGTGCGTACTTCCGATGAGCATGTGAACACCAGAGAGGGAGGAGTTCAGTCGGGCGTGTGCGTACTTCCGATGAGCATGTGAACATCAGAGAGGGAGGAGTTCAGTCGGGCGTGTGCGTACTTCCAATGAGCATGTGAACACCAGAGAGGGAGGAGTTCAGTCGGGCGTGTGCATACTTCTGATGAGCATGTGAACACCAGAGAGGGAGGAGTTCAGTCGGGCGTGTGCATACTTCTGATGAGCATGTGAACACCAGAGAGGGAGGAGTTCAGTCGGGCGTGTGCATACTTCCGATGAGCATGTGAACACCAGAGAGGGAGGAGTTCAGTCGGGCGTGTGCATACTTCCGATGAGCATGTGAACACCAGAGAGGGAGGAGTTCAGTCGGGCGTGTGCATACTTCCGATGTGCATGTGAACACCAGAGAGGGAGGAGTTCAGTCGGGCGTGTGCATACTTCCGATGAGCATGTGAACACCAGAGAGGGAGGAGTTCAGTCGGGCGTGTGCATACTTCCGATGTGCATGTGAACACCAGAGAGGGAGGAGTTCAGTCGGGCGTGTGCATACTTCCGATGAGCATGTGAACACCAGAGAGGGAGGAGTTCAGTCGGGCGTGTGCATACTTCCGATGAGCATGTGAACACCAGAGAGGGAGGAGTTCAGTCGGGCGTGTGCATACTTCTGATGAGCATGTGAACACCAGAGAGGGAGGAGTTCAGTCGGGCGTGTGCATACTTCTGATGAGCATGTGAACACCAGAGAGGGAGGAGTTCAGTCGGGCGTGTGCATACTTCCGATGTGCATGTGAACACCAGAGAGGGAGGAGTTCAGTCGGGCGTGTGCATACTTCCGATGAGCATGTGAACACCAGAGAGGGAGGAGTTCAGTCGGGCGTGTGCATACTTCCGATGTGCATGTGAACACCAGAGAGGGAGGAGTTCAGTCGGGCGTGTGCATACTTCCGATGAGCATGTGAACACCAGAGAGGGAGGAGTTCAGTCGGGCGTGTGCATACTTCCGATGAGCATGTGAACACCAGAGAGGGAGGAGTTCAGTCGGGCGTGTGCATACTTCTGATGAGCATGTGAACACCAGAGAGGGAGGAGTTCGGGGACTAACTCAGGACTAAAGACAGGAAACAACAGTGTTAGAAAGGTTAGATCCTTTATACGCTGATAGAAGGATGAAGGAGAGAGGAAGAGAGAGAAAGAAAGAACCAAAGAAAAGGGGGAGGAGAGGGGGGGGGGGGGGGTTGCTGACACGGATCCCAAATGTTAAAATCTACTCTGTTTTTCTTTTTCGTCTCTTTTTTCTCACTCCTTTTCCTCTCTCTCTGGTTCTCTCTCTCTCTGTCTAACTGCTGCCATGTGTTTAATATCAGATGGAATCGGTTCCAGAGCGAGCCTGGGCCTGGACTGGGGCTGGATGGGGAGAAAGAGGGGCTCACATTGGGCCGCACGCCATCTTCACACAGAAAATGAGACAAAGGCAAGAGAACAGAGCTCGACTGAACCAGAGACACTGCTCTTCCACAAAGAGAACAGCTATAATGGAATATTAGAAGTCACACAGCCAGATAAACGTTTGGTTTACTTCACTGTCACTGTGATGATGAATGTTGGTGGGAAGAATTTTAAAAACGTTCAACAAACTTTCTGAAAAGCATGACCGAGAAATTGGTGTCATTTATCGAGTATTTTCCTCAGGAAGACGCACATCATGGGCTTAGCTGTGTGCTGAGGCGGAGGGGCTGTAATGATTAAGCGTGTCGTAAGCGGACACATAGTTAGCGTGGTTAAAATGCCAGGGCTGTGACCTGGCCATATGTGTGTACGCATGCTTGTGTGTGGGTCCTAATGTGTACCGTTTGTGTAAGTGTGTGTGTGAGATATCGAGAGAGTTAGAGAGAGAGTTAGAGAGAGAGTGAGAGAGAGAGAGGTAGAGAGAGAGAGAGAGTGTTAGAGAGAGAGTGAGAGAGAGAGAGCACATAAGCCTGTATTTCCTTGTGGGTTCCAGGAAGACAAGAGTTCTTATAAAGGGGTAGAAAGAGGGGGGGTTGAGGAGGTATGGTTGTAATTTGCCCCCCCCCCCTCTGCCCCTCTCCCCTGGTGTTTTCCCCAGGCCGTTTGGTCAGACGGGGGCGGGGGTGAGGTTTTTACTGGCAGGGTGTGAGACAAGGCTCCATAACCAGCCGGTCTTGTTGAGTAACTGCTCTACTATGGACAGGGTGCTGGGGGCCATGGAGTGCGTGCGTCTGACCTCCTGCATGTGTGTGTGTGTGTGTGTGTGTGTGTGTGTGTGTGTGTGTGTGTGTGTGTGTGTGTGTGTGTGTGTGTGTGTGTGTGAGGGCGAACTCCAGTGTGGCTCTCTGCTAGAAGTGTCTATTCTAAACCTTAAGGGGGCACTCTTGCCCCTCCTGTAGACTGTGTACCCCTGCTGACTTGCCCAGTCAGTCTGACTGGATAAACAATGCGTGGGTGTGTCTACATGTGTGTGTGTCTCCAAACTAAATTCCACCAGATGTGTAATGACTGTTACGCCATTAAGAGATAGGCATGAGTTAACGTATCCACACACAAACAATGCACGCAACACACACACACACGCACACAACAACACACACACACTATTTACTATTCTATTCAATTCAATTCAAGGGGCTTTATTGGTATGGGAAACATATGTTAACATTACCAAAGCAAGTGAAGTAGATAATGTACAAAAGTGAAATTAACAATAAAAATGATCAGTAAACATTACACTCACAGAAGTTCCAAAAGAATAAAGACATTACAAATGTCATATTATGTATACATACAGTGCTGTAACGATGTGCAAATGGTTAAAGTACAAAATGGAAAATAAATAAACATAAATATGGGTTGTATTTACAATGGTGTTTGTTCTTCACTGGTTGCCCTTTTCTTGTGGCAACAGTTAATAGGTCTGAGGGTGGAGGAGTGGTTCCTGGAAGCTTGTGATGCAGCAGTAAAGAATGGGTCTGACCATTTGGGTCCAAGTCTAGTAGTCACGCATTCAGACACATAGACCCACTTAATATAAACCAGGTACGTGTATGCTTTTGAAGTGGTTCAGAAATTAGGTAGATTTCCAACAGTTTCCACGGCTTGTTTGTAGAATAACTTTAGTCCTAATCAAAGTCTCTATCAAATGGAATGGACCCCAAAACCAGATTCTGGCTCCACCCAGCACACATACAAACACAATACAGAAACCTAGCAATAAAACCACAGGAAGGCACAGCCTCTTAGCAGGACAGGATCTCCCTTTAAAAGTCTGTAGTGAGTGGAGAATAAATGATCCACTTGACCAGAGAGACTACTCAAAGAGTCAGGCAACAGCTCTGCATCCCCAGTTAGCCAAGTACATAAAATACAGAATGAAATACAATCAGGACATGCCTCAATGAGAAGCAGAGCAGCTGATGCAGAAGTTATCAGGGTAGCATTGGTTAATCTAATCATTGACAGCCTTTGCTATTGGACGTTGTATTAGATACTGTTGTCAGTCACAAAACCAGAGGATGCAGTTAGCAGCCAAAAGATGAGAAACAAGCTAACAAACTAATTTGCTCGCTAAGAGCCAGCCACAGACCTTGACCATTCCACAGCGAGTGGAGTGTGTCCTTCTGCGGAAGTGTTACAAAGAGAGAAGAACGCGGTGGATTCCCTGTCAACACACCAGAATACCACAGGACATCAGGCCTGGTCTGGTTTGTCTGTCCTGGCAGGAGAGACCACAAACTGGATTCCTGAACAGAACCAGAGGAGAGAGAGACAGGCAAAGCAGAAGAGGAATGGTTCGAATGGATATTAAAAGGCCGATGATGAGACAAGGCAAAGGGAGGAAGATGGAGACGTCAATAAGAGGAATCCAAGTAGAGTGAATCTGCTTATCTCTCTCTCTTTCTCTCCGTCCCTCCCTCCTCATGTGTCATGTTAGCTTACCCCACTTCAAATGCTGGCTGGCAGCAGGGGCTCTTTGAAGGGCTCGCACCAGGGAGGAAGGAGAGAGGGAGGAGACTTCTAGAGGGGATGAAGAGAGTAGTCTTTTGAAATATACTCTCATAACAAATCAACCCTGAGATTTCATCTAACAATCACAGCGCAGATGCAGAATTATCTACCAATCAGTGTTTTATCACTCAAAACTATTTTTTAGGAGCCTCTATAAACTCAAATAATTGACGACAATATTTTGTATTATTTCAGAGATACGTCTTTTATAACCGGTCTTATCATTTCAGTCTTCAAAAGAAATTGTTGGCTTAGAAGGGCTGGGAACAAAACAGAACAGTCCGAGCAGCTGATAAATAACTCGTTCTGGTAAGAGGAATCTACTGGAAGAATGACAAGAGACTCAAGGCTTCACAATGGGATGTCCTAATCGTCTTCTACACAACAGTGGTAGCAGAGAAGAAAAAGTGAGGAGGAAGACATTGAATAAATGGATGGAGAGCTCACAGCTGTATCACGACACAAGCTGGGACAGGTGTTTCCCTCCAAATTCCTTATCAGATTCAGGACATGATAGTGCTGTTTTCTGAGGGGGCACTTCCTCTTCCTGTGACATATGAGAGAACCAACCCTCCACCTCCTTCTGCTGTGCCCCAACTCTGTTCTATTTCTGACCACTACCGCCTCCCACTACACTGGCCACTTGTTACAGGATTGGCCTCTGTCAGCTCTATATCACTGGGAGAAGGCGATACTCTTCATCTCTCATTCTTAAGATAGGAAAAGAAGGGCAGGTAAGATTGGGAGTCCAATAGGGTGGAGCACAATTGGACCAGCGTTGTCCGGGTTAGGGTTTGGCCGGGGTAGGCCGTCATTGCAAATGAGAATTTGTTCTTAACTGACTTGCCTAGTTAAATAAACATTAAATAAAAAAATATGTCTGGGCCCTCCAACACACATGTGGTAGGAGAGACACGCCAATCATCAACTTCAACACTTAGGACACCTATGAGACTCTCCTCTGTAGTCGTGTTATGTTGCATGCTAATTGTGCCAGGCATCATTATTAGCCAGCCCCAAACTGGATTAGTGAGCTCCCTATAGCTGGCCCTGACCCAGCTCTATGAGTTTTAGGGGATCAGATGTGGAGCAGGGTTAAAATCAGGCCTGTAGGGACAACAGGAAGACCCCCTCCAGAGACTCTTTCTTACTACAATCCAGTGGTCAACATTGCTTCGGATTCTCCTCCTCATATAGCTTGCTGCTCAAATAAATCCACAACTCATACAAGAATAATAACACACCCTTAGGAAAATAAGCCTTGCCGGGTGTGTGTGATGGAGCTGAACAATATAGTTTTGACAGGCTCAGAATTAGCAAAGCTGTCACTATAGGAAACCCAGATGATGGGTGTGGCCAGATGATGGGTGTAGCCTTTAAACTCACAGTGGGGTAAGCTACACAGGCCATACCCATGTCTCTCCTTTCATTATCATTTGTTCTTCCTCTCCGCACACTTTCCTATCCCTGTTCTTACTTACTTTCTTCCCATGTCTTTCACATGCAGCTGCCACAGAAATAATTGTGTGTTTTCTTTCTTTTCACTCTCTGCTTTCCCAGCCCGTACAGAAATAGGTGTGTTTTCCCTCTTTCCTGTTGGCAGGCAGAGTCTGGTCTGCTGGTCTAGAGATGAGGAGGTGGCAGACTCATTGTGTTTTCTCACGGCAGGGTGCGGTTGGGTGCTTTTTTTCTGAGGCTTGTCTCAAGGCTCGGCAGCACTTGGACCAGAACCAGAACATCTTGGCCACCCGCACAGACCTCTCCCTCTACCCGCCTGTCTGCCCACCACAGGACCAGGGTCCAGGGTACCAAGTTAGTGGTTGATGGTTTCAGTCTGAGACAGGGGAAATATAGCTCCCTGGGCCAAGAGGGTTCATATGTCCCATAGAGGATCAAAGAGCACCAACCTGAATACCAGCCAAGCACAGCGCATTACACAGGGTGGCCTGGAGGGTACCTGATCTCTCACACAAATGCACGCACAGTTGCACACGCACACACACAAATCTCACCAGCACAAACACTCTGTCATCATCACACACTCTCGGGTCATTCCACCGCAAAAAGCACAAGAAAGAGTTTTGGGCTTGTAGGAAAAATCTTCATATGAGAATTGTACGATAATGATAGACCTCTCAGCGAGCTGCCATTTGTTGGACTATTCAAAGATTTGGGTTGAAGCATTAGGTTGCTAAGAGAAGGACAAAGTGAATTGCTTTCATGGAGGACTGGCTTGACATGTGAGGATGATCACACAATTTATTTTCATCATGCGCAAAAGCTTTTGGTTTTCTACCCAAAGTAAGTAAGAAAATGTTGTGATCCATTTAATAAACACAAAAGACCAGCAAAATGGATAAAAGGTTGTGACAATAGCAGGAACAGCGGCATCTAGTGTGCAAAACCTGGTACTTCCACACTAATAAATTGTGAAAATGCAAGAGACTTCAATGGCTAATTTCTCTGAACACGGGGGGTGGGAAAAAACAATCACCAGATTTACAGGGAATACATTACATAGGATGAAGAAGCAATACTCCAAGCTGAAGCTCCATACTAATTGTCAGACATAGAACTCAGGCTAGGGTCAGGGTTGAGATTTCATGTCAGACTCTCCCAATTGTAGTACTGCTTGGAGGTATCAGTGTTAAGTGTTTTGGCTCACTGCCCTGCAATTTACTGCTTGTTTCTACAGCACCAACTTGCTGGTTGGTAAACTCCCGCATGTATAGTGTATGTGCAGCCAGGATCCATACAGTGAGTGAGCAAGTCCTCCGCTTTCTCTGTTTTCCGTACTGATGTGTGACTCGGGTGTGTGTTTCTTGTGTGGGCTGTATTTACGAACTCACTTTAGCTCATAGCCCACTAGTAAATTCCTGTCAAGAAGAGAGACACCGAAGCCCAGCTAGCCTAGCTAGCCTGTAGTTTCAAATGGAGGTAGCTAACGAACGTTTTCCACGCTGCAGGAGATGTGTTTATTTTGCTCTATTCTGGAAAAATGTGGACTGTCCGGACGTTCAATGTAGCAACTGTTGGCTTGCAGAGGACTACAGGGGAAAAGTGGCTACTCTTAGCAAACAAGTATAGAACTTACACACGCTACTAGGGAATCCACGCCTGCCTACATTCTCTTTCTCTTCTACTCCAATAGCTGGATGCCGCTGTCCCGTCTCTCTACAGTCGACTGGCCGGTGCTCTGCAGTGATCCCTCCACGAAGGGGTACCCCTTCCCTGGAGAACGGAGTTAGCAGGATGCTTCTGGATGACTTAGTGGATGTTCCTATTCTTGACCCTACCAACCAGCCATGAAGGCACATCAGTCGCCATGGAAGTTGACAGCAGCGGCCTTTGGCAATAGGGGCCTCCCTTGCTGTGGTAAGCCCGGACTGGACACAGACTTCTTCACTGGGGCCTTCCGCTTCGTGATCGGATTCGGAGGTACCTGCACTTTCGTCCTCTGTTCTGTCTCCCTCTGGTTTAGATCTTCAGAGCTCGCCCCTGATAGGGCCATGATGACGTCTGAGATTCCGCCCCCTTCATCAGCCACGATGGATTCTACAGCTGGCTCGGGTCCATCAGGCCCCACCTCCCATCGGTCCTCCAGGGATCTCCTAAACAACTTGAGGCAAAGAAATGCCAGACCTCCTCAACCATTTCACCAGCCGTCATCATCGGCAGGGCCTAATATTGTGTATAAGAGGTCATACAAGAAGTTTGGTAGTGATTCCTACTGTATGTTGAAGACTGTGCTATGTAACCAGGAGCAACCAGACCCTGCACTTGACACATTTATGAAATTGCTTATTCCAGTTGCTAATAAGCATGCAGCCATTAAGTAAATTACTGTAAACTGTTCAATCCCTGTGGATTAATGAGGAATTTAAAAATTGTATGGTTGATAGGGATGAGGGAATAGGAATGGCAAATAAGTCTGGCTGCACATCCAATTGGCAAATGTAATGCAAATTGAGAAATTGTGACTAAACTTAACAAAAAGAAGAAGAAACTGTACTATGAAACAAAGATAAATGATATAAAGAATGATAGTTAAAAGCTTTGGAGCACCTTAAATACAATTTTGGGCAAAAGGCAAATTTGGCTTAATCGTTCATTGAATCAGATGGCTCATTCATCACAAAACACCACTGATATTGCCAACTAATTTAATGACATGCCACGCACAATATCTGAACCCACTGTCCACCTCCATGACCAAATTATGAAAGACAAGCATTGTAATTTTTAATTCCATAAAGTAAGTGTGGAAGAGGTGAAAGAAGAAATGTTGTCTATCAACAATGGCAAGCCACCTGGGTCTGACAACATGGATGGAAAAGGACTGAGGATGATAGCGGAAGATATTGCCACTCCTATTTGCCATCTCTTCAATCTAAGCCTACAGGAAGTGTGTTCCCTCAGGCCTGGAGGGAAGCACATGTCATTCCGCTACCCAAGAACAGCAAAGCACCCTTTACTGGCTCAAACAACCGACCAATAAGCCTGTTACCAACCCTTAGTAAACTTTTGGAAAAAAGTGTGGGTTTGACCAGATACAATGCTATTTCACAGTAAACAAATTAAGAACAGCTTTTCAGTATGCTAATAGGATAGCATTAAACATATAGGGCACTTACACAAATGACTAATGATTGGCTGAGAGAAATTGATAATAAAAAGATTGTGGGAGTTGTTTTGTTAGACTTCAGTGCAATTTTTGACATTATCGATCATAATCTGCTGCTGGAAAATCTTATGTGTTAGGGCTTCACATCCCCTTCTATATTGTGGATCGACATTTACCTGCCTAACAGAACAGAGGGTGTTATTTTTTTCTTCTTTTTTTACACCTTTATTTAACTAGGCAAGTCAGTTAAGAACAAATTCTTATTTTCAATGATGGCCTAGGAACAGTGGGTTAACTGCCTTGTTCAGGGGCAGAACAAATTCTTATTTTCAATGACGGCCTAGGAACAGTGGGTTAACTGCCTTGTTCAGGGGCAGAACAACGTTGTCAGCTCGGGGATTCAATCTAGCAACCTTTCGGTTACTAGTCCAACGCTCTAACCACTAGGCTACCTGCCGCCCCGCCCTTTAATGGAAGCCTCTCCAACATAATCCTGGTAGTCAGGCATTCCCCAGGGTAGCTGTCTAGGACCCTTACTTTTTTCAATCTTTACTAATGACCTGCACTGGTTCTAAGTAAAGTCTGTGTGTCTATGTATGCTGATGGCTCAACGCTACACACATCAGCTACCACAGCAAGTGAAATCACTGCAAGACTTAACAAAGCGCTGCAGTCAGTTTCAGAATGGGTGGCAAGAAATAAGTTAGTTCTAAAAAATAAATAAAAAGCATTGTATTTGGGACAAATAATTCACTAAACCTCAACTAAATCTTGTAATGAATAATGTGGAAATTGAGTTGAGGACACTAAACTGCTTGGAGTAACACTGGATTGTAAACTGTCATGGTCAAAACATATTGATGCAACAGTAGTTAAAATTGGGAGAGGTCTGTCCATAATAAAGTGTTGCTCTGCCTTCTTAACAACAAGGCAGTTCCTACAGACCCTAGTTTTGTCGCACCTGGACTACTGTCGTGTGGTCAGATGCCACAAAGAGGGACTTAGGAAAATTACAATAGGCCCAGAACAGGGCAGCACGGCTGGCCCTTAAATGTACACAGAGAGCTAATATTAATAATATGCATGTCAACCTCTCCTGGCTCAAAGTAGAGGAGGGATTGACTTCATCACTACTTGTATTTGTGAGAAGTATTGACATGTTGAATACACCGAGCTGTCTGTTTAAACTACTAGCACACAGCTCAGACACTCATACATGCCCCACAGGACATGCCACCAGAGGTCTCTTCACAGTTCCAAAGTCCAGAACAGACTATGGGAGGCGCAGATTACTACATAGAGCCATTACATGGAACTCTAATCCACATCAAGTAAATTCATGCAAGCATTAAAATCGGATTTTTAAAAAAATACATCAAAATACATCTTATGGAACAACGGGGACTGTGGAGAGACACACACACACAGGCACAGACACATACACACGATAACCTACACACTATACACACATGTACACATGGATTTTGTGTTGTAGATGTGGTAGTAGAGTAGTGGCCTAAGGGCACATAGTTAATGTGTTGTGAAATGTAATTTTTAATAGTATATAACTGCCTTTATTTTGCTGGAACCCAGGAAACAGCTAATGGCAGCAGCTAATGGGGATCCATAATAAATACAGATACAAATAGAGAACTGTGTACTGGTTGTTGGGGTGGGATTGGCGTGGGTGTGGGGGGTCCGTGGGTGGCATTTGAATATGCATTGGATTCGTCATGTCTTAATAATAGGAAGAAGTTTGTTTCAGCGTACTATTGAATATTATGCAAATCCTAAACATTTAAAAGGGCCAATTTGGGTGCAATCAACTAGCTTAATTTCTCAGCGCTCAAATAAAATGTAAAAAAAATAATGTTGCAGGAATGCTAATCTTATCTGTTTCTAACTACAGAAACTTCTGAACAATCTGTGATGGTGAGCGTCATGGCTTGCAGAAGTTACATGGAACTACTCTCTCAACATCACCACATTCAGCCTACTCTCATCAACAAAGAAAGGAACTTTAATACATAGCAAACCTAAATGCATACATGTGTAGGCACACATACACTGAGTGTAGAAAACATTAGGAACACCAGCTCTTTCCATGACAGACTGACCAGGTGAAAGCTATGATCCTTTATTGATGTCACTTGTTAAATCCACTTCAAATCAGTGTAGATGAAGGGGAGGAGACTGGTTAAAGAACAATGTTTAACCCTTCAGACATACACAATGTGCCAGTGAGGGTGAATGAGCAAAACAAAACATTTGCTGTGTGTATCAAGAATGGTCCACCACCCAAAGGACATCCAGCCAACTTGACACAACTGTGGGAAGCATTGAAGTCAACATGGGCCAGCATCCCTGTGGAACGCTTTTGACACCTCCCTTACACATCCGGCTGTGTAAGGGAGTCCCATAGGGCGGCGCACAATTGGCCGAGCGTCGTCCTGGTTTGACCGGGGTAGGCCGTCATTGTAAATGAGAACTTGTTCTTAACTGACTTA
The DNA here is from genome assembly GCF_016432855.1 of Salvelinus namaycush. Taxonomy (NCBI): domain Eukaryota; kingdom Metazoa; phylum Chordata; class Actinopteri; order Salmoniformes; family Salmonidae; genus Salvelinus; species Salvelinus namaycush. The sequence continues at coordinate 27,684,307 of NC_052314.1, forward strand.
GACTCCATGCCCTGACAAATTGAGACTGTTCTGAGGGCAAAAGCGGCTGCAACTCAATAGTAGGAAGGTGTTCCTAATGTTTTGTACACTACATGTATATTATAAACCTCCACACACACTAGACTTGCAGACTGTAGAGAGAATCTGGGCTCCCTCTGGTATGAGCAGGAAAAACACATTTAGAGCCCAGGCTGGTGTTGAAGGTACACTCACACCAGGTCATGAAACATCATACTAATTGCACAGCAAAGTGTGGGGTCCGTTTTGGAAGCTAAAATCAACGACCACCCACAGCAGCCTTAAACATAGTGATGTAAAAAAATATCCTGAATTACAAAAGTGAAATATCAAGCAATAAAATAGCAATTTAGGCCCCAATCTACTGTTTAAAGCTTTAAATACCGGGCTCATAATAAAGCCAAACAAAACACACTCTGGGAGGAACCTCATAATACAGCCAATCATACTGTTTTAGCCTGGCTGGGCCACATAACCAACTAAGCATAAGAATTCATACGGTACCGTATCATATGAACAAGTATATACAGCCAAACTATTAAGACTTGATCCCAAACCTTCCGTCAATTAATCAAAACAGGTGCAGCCCTATGTATCCAGTATAGACGAACACATTTCAACTTTAGACCAACAGATTTTCATTTCACTCCATAGTGTACAAATGTTCTATCAGTGTGTAAAATGGGTCAGGAGCTCCAGGTGCGTTACTTTTTTGTGTCTGGGCTGCGCTTCAATCTCCTAAACAGCTGTGATAAGAGTCAACTGGCCCATCTGCTCTGAGATAGGGAAGGCAATAACGAGCCTGCTGGCCCACATCACACACTCACCCCCTAAAGGCACCAAGGCCCCCGGCTGGAAGATCATCCTATTATTGCTATCTCCACTCCACTCTGTGTGTGTTTCTGTCTGTGTGTGTGTGTGTGTGTGTGTGTGTGTGTGTGTGTGTGTGTGTGTGTGTGTGTGTGTGTGTGTGTGTGTGTGTGTGTGTGTGTGTGAGAGAGAGAGAGAGAGAGAGAGAGAGAAAGCTGATCCCATCCTTACCGACTGCTCTCTGCGATAAGACATTTGGCTCCGAGGCTCTCTGATGAAAGTCTGAATGTAGATAAAGTGATAGCAAAGGATATGATACTCTCTAATACCTTCTAGCACCACCTAAGGTCTGCTGCCCAATCCAGTTCAACACCTTGCAGCCTGACGATGCTGGAGATGGCTGCCGTTTTACGGTCTCCTAACCAAATGTACTATTGTGTGTTTTTTCGCGTTATTTGTAACTTATTTTGTACATAATGTTTCTGCAACTGTCTCTTATGACCGAAAAGAGCTTTTAGATATCAGGACAGCGATTACTCATCCCGTACTGGAATAATATTTTTTCTTTGACAAGTCGGACGCAAAGGATTTACCTCTGACACCCGAAAAGGCCCTCATCCCAGTCAATCGCAGGAGAAAGAGGCGGAGATATCGGGGACGTAGGTCTGGGTACCTTGTAAGGATTAGATGGCGAGTGGGTAATCTACCTTTGCTGTCGGTCCTATTAGCCAATGTACAATCATTGGATAACAAAATAAACAAACTACGAGCATGTATATCCTACCAACGGGACATTAAAAACTGTAAAATCTTATGTTTCACCGAGTCGTGGCTGAACGACGACATGAAAAACATACAGCTGGCGGGATTTACACTTTTTCGGCAGGATGGAACAGCCGCCTCTGGTAAGACAAGGGTGGCGGTCTATGTATCTTTGTAAACAATAGCTGGTGCACGAAATCTAAGGAAGTCTCAAGGTTTTGCTCGCCTAGAGAGAGTATCTCATGATAAGCTGTAGACCACACTACCTATCAAAGAGAGTTTTCATCTATATTCTTCGTAGCTGTCTATTTACCACCATAAACCAATGCTGGCACTAAGACCGCAGACAATGAGCTGTATAAGGCCATAAGCAAACGGGAAAACGCTCATCCAAAGGCGGCGCTCCTAGTGGCCGGGTACTTTAATGCAGGGAAACTTAAATCCGGTTTACCTCATTTCTACCAGCATGTTTAAATGTGCAACCATAGGAAGAGAAAAACTATTCTAGACCACCATTATTCCACACACAGAGATGCGTACAAAGCTCTCCCTCGCCCTCCATTTGGCAAATCTGACCATAATTCTATCATCCTGATTCCAGCTTACAAGCAACAACTAAAGCAGGAAGCACCAATGACTAGGTCAATAATGAAGTGGTCAGATAACGCAGATGCTAAGCTACAGGACTGATTTGCTAGCACAGACTGGAATATGTTCTGGGATTCTTCCGACAGCATTGAGGAGTACACCACATCAGTCACTGGCTTCATCAATAAGTGCATTGATGACGTCGTCCCCAAAGTAACTGTACGTACATACCCCAACCAGAAGCCATGGAATACAGGCAACATCCGCACTGAGCTAAAGAGTAGCACTGCCGCTATGCATCAGCTGTTCTGAACGACTGTGTGATCTCGCCCTCCGTAGCCGATGTGAGCAAGACCGTTCACAAGGCCGCAGGGCCAGACAGATTACCAGGATGTGTACTCCAGAATGCTCTGACCAACTGGCAAGTGTCTTCACTGACATTTTCAACCTGTCCCTGACTGAGTCTGTAATACCAACATGTTTCAAGCAGACCACCATAGTCCCTGTGCCCAAGAACACTAAGGTAACCTGCCTAAATGACTACCGACCCGTAACACTCACGTCTGTAGCCATGACGTGCTTTGAAAGGCTGGTCATGGCTCACATCAACACCATTATCCCAGAAACCATAGACCCACTCCAATTTGCATACCACCCCAACAGATCCACAGATGATGCAATCTCTATTGCACTCTACACTGCACTTTCCCATCTGGACAAAAGGAACACCTATGTGAGAATGCTATTCATTGACTACAGGTTCAGCGTTCAACACCATAGTGCCCTCAAAGCTCATCACTAAGCTAAGGACCCTGGAACTAAACACCTCCCTCTGCAACTGGATTCTAGACTTCCTGATGGGCCGCCCCCAGGTGGTAAGGGTAGGTAACAACACATCTGCCATGCTGATCCTCAACATGAGGGCCCCTCAGGGGTGCGTGCTCAGTCTCCTCCTGTACTCCCTGTTCACTCATGACTACATGGCCAGGCACAACTCCAAAACCATCATTAAGTTTGCCGATGACACAACAGTGGTAGGCCTGATCCCCGACAACGATGAGACAGCCTATAGGGAGGAGGTCAGAGACCTGGCCATGTGGTGCCAGGATATAACTCTCCCTCAGCGTGATCAAGACAAAGGAGATGATTGTGGACTACAGCAAAAGGAGGACCGAGCACAACGGGGCTGTAGTGGTGTCCACATCACCAACAAACTATCATAGTCCAAACACACCAAGACAGTCGTGAAGAGGGCACGACAAAGCCTATTCCGCCTCAGGAGACTGAAAAGATTTGGCATGGGTCCTCAGATCCTCAAAAGGTTCTACAGCTGCACCATCGAGAGCATCCTGAATTGGTTGCATCACTGCCTGGTATGGCAACTGCTTGGCCTCTGACCACAAGGCACTAAAGAGGGTAGTGCGTACAGACCAGTACATCACTGGGGCCAAGCTTCCTGCCATCCAGGACCTCTATACCAGACGGTTTCAGAGGAAGGCCCTAAAAACTGTCAAAGTCTCCAGCCACCCTAGTCATAGACTGTTCTCTCTGCTACCGCATGGCAAGCGGTACTGGAGCACCAAATCTAGGTCCAAAAGGCTTCTTAACAGCTTCTACCCTCAAGCCATAAGACTGCTGAACAGCTAATCAAATGGCTACCCAGACTATTTGCATTCCCCTCCACCCCCTCTTTTACACTGCTGCTACTCTGTTTATTATCTATGCATAGTCACTTTAACTTTACCTACATATTACCTTGACTAACCTGTGCCTCCGCACATTGACTCTGTACCTGTACCTGTACCCCATATATAGCCTCCTACTGTTATTTTACTGCGGCTCTTTAATTATTTTTATTTTTGACTTAACACTTATTTTTCTTAAAAACTGCATTGTTTGTTAAGGGCTTGTAAGTAAGCATTTCACTGTAAGGTCTACCTGTTCTGCACATGTGCAAATATTTTTTTGATTTGAGTTGTCCCTTTCCTAAATCCTCCTTTTTGGTTGTTAGAAAATATAGAAGGATGATTAACCTAGTCATCTCATGTCAGATGACTTTTGACACTGGTCCTCAAGTTTGAAGTAGGCTATATTTTCCAGACTCCATGTAGAGCCTCCCGAACCTCCAAATGATCAACACACTGGATTTGCTAATTGGAGCACACAGATTGAGTTGAGTACATCCACATAGTGAGAGCTCTGTGGGAATGTGCAGGTGCTTGGTATAGCCTACATGCTGCAGACCAAGCCCTTTCTCTTGTGGTCAGTGGGGCCTGTCCTACCCCCTGCTGTGCTAACATTAAATGCTACAGCACCCTCCCTGTCTAAGCTGCTCTTACCCAGCAGAACCAGCAGAACTGTTCCATTAGGACTGAACCTCCCACCCACTCAAACAAGGCCTGTTCCATTCCAGCTCCACCACCCACTGGCCAGGAGCTGGTGCCCACTCAGGCAAACACAAGAGTTAGACACACTGTAGAACAGAGCTGGCCATCTCATAGCCAATGAGAGAATTTTCAGGCAGAGGAAGAGTGGAACACATAACGTTAGGACTAATCCCTGCCATGTACTACAGCCTCACTGCAGGAAGCCAACACATGCATGCCCAATGTCCGGACTTGGAGGCACGCTCCACTGAACCGCTGGTACTTAAAGAGATACTTAAGGATTTTGGCAATGAAGGCCTTTATCTACTTCTGCAGTGTCAGATGAACTCGTGGATACCATTTGTATGTCTCTGAGTGCCGTTTGAAGGAAGTTGCTAACTAGCGCTAGCGCAATTGCTAACTAGCGCTAGCGCAATGACTAGAAGTACACAGTAACTGCTAGCATGCTAGTAGATACCATAGACTTTGAATTATTGCACTAACGCTAGTTAGCATTGGCTTGTGAAACTGACTTCCTTCACACTGGGTGCAGAGACATAAAAAGGTGTTCATGTGTTCATCTGACACTAGGGAAGTAGATAAAGGGCTTCATTGCCAAAATCCCGAAGTATGCCTTTAATGTCAGTCATGTGTTCCCCCATAAATGTAGAGGTAAGGGGGGAGAGGGAGAGATTATGAAAGAGAGAGATAATGACTGACCAAGACTCAGAGAACAATATTAGAGAGAAAGAGAGAAAGAGAGAGGGGAAGAGAGATTCAGCACAACAAGCAACACTGTTTTCACGCTTGTGGGCCAAGAGAAATTAACCTCAACATTAGAAACCTTGTTATACAGTAGACATGATAAATTAGAGCTTGGGTCATAAACATCAGAGCAGAATTACAGTCAGACTAACCCATAACCTTGGACAAAGGAAAGTAAATGGACAGAAACGCCACCAAATCAAACAAAATTCAGCTTAAAATGATGAGAAAATAAGATCAGATACAGCAGCATAATGACTACTGATCAGAAGTGACCTAGGTGAGAAAAACATACAGAACCCATTCTCTAGTCTTCGCCTTTTCTACATTAAACTACAACCCTCTTTAAATCCCCCCAAAAAGTGAACTATCTAACTGAATCATGTGAAATTTGACTTTTCAACAATATTGTAATATTTTGCCTATAACTGTTCCAGCACAGATTTACTCACTGGGTCTGTGCCAGGCAGCCTGGAGCCAGGGTAGGTTGGGAGTCTGGGATGTGCTGCAGGTTAGTGAGCTCCTGCATGTCCACCTGAACATCAGTGGTGTGTCCTGGCAGAGGCTGCAGCACAGTCAAGATCTTCTCCACCAGGCTGTCACCATGGTGACCAGCAGCCCCTGAGGACGAGGACAAACATAGAGAAATGTAAACCAACAACATAGTCCAAGTAAACATAAACTCCTGTGTAAGTGGAATAGAATAGGGACTACGGAAGTGTCACAATAAAATACCCTTTCTGTTAGGAAGGGAGGTGCAGCAAGATTATGTAATTGAGATGTGGGGAAAGTGTGCATGTGTGTTTGACTCTGCTGCATCTTGGTATGTTTATGAAAATCAGAAATTGTACAAGACTGTGACATGCACCTGTTAGATCCAGTGTCCTGTCGATGAAGACGATGGATGCTTTATTGGTGGCAGTCTTTCTGCGGCTTTTTGCTTGAGGATGGTTGGCCAGTTCCCCAGCGATAAGACGGCTCATTGGACCCACTGCAAAGCTCTCCTCCCGGGTGCTGGTGGACTCAAACATGGAATTAACCGCAGAGGCCAGGGTTTTAATTTCAATCTGCAGCTCCGGAGTAAGAGACTGCATGTCAACATCAGTCAAACTGACAAACCTCTTCTTCTCTGTTCGCTTTATATTGATGGTCTTGAGGTCCTGTGGCAACAGCGGGAACAGGTGCGCGAAGGTTGGCGTGAGAAGGAGCTGTGGTGACACCGGAGCGAAGACCACGGGCGCATGTATAACTTCAGCGGTGTAGTTCATGTCTCCCATCCACTCGCTCAGCTTCTCTTCAAACCGCTCGAACACAGGGTTCCCCTCTAATTCAGCAGTGACATTGTTAGCGAAGAGTTGTATAGAGTGGGCTACGGTGGTGAAAACAACACAATACTGAAAGTGACTGAGTCCAATAATGTCTTTGATAATGTCAGCTGTCCTCCCCTTCAGCAGAGTGCTCACCACAAACACAGCCTTTGGTTCGTTTTCACCACCGGCTTCGAAGCTTGAAAACTCTTTTAAATTCCGAGCCCCAGCCTCAAATACACTTGTAGCTCCACCGTTCCAATGAAGACTCTCAGCACACTTGTCGTCCATGAAAACAACAGCTTTCTTTACCTTTGACAACACTTTGTCCCACATCTGACCGGGGAAACACGTAAAGACCTCAATCGGTAACATTTTGAAAATGCAACTGTCGTTTAGACCGACCAAAAATACAAGATTTCTATAAGATTGTCAGGTAGAAGTTATTTCAAAACAACAACACAAACACATGTGAGTCTCTTAATAGTGATGTGGCGTTCCACGTCGCGACAGATACACGTCATCATGCAGCTGCTGCGCCGGTTTCATGTAAGAATGTGTTGCATTTGCTATTTCTTACCCCCTAGCATATGTTATCATTGTCTATTTGTGTACTTCTTGTATGTATACAGACTATTCTACATTATTTAAAAAAAATAAACACTATATATATTTTTTTGCTATTTCTTACAAAACTGAAAGCAAACTAATTAGAGTTTCCTCATAATAGCTGTATACTATCCACACTACACAAAAATACATTTCTTTTTTGAGTAAATTGAAAAAAATAAACCATACATAAATAAAGGTATGCTTGTCATGAGTTCAGAAACAAAGCAAGCTTGTTTGACCCTAACAAATACTGTACTACTTTATATACTTTCAGAAATTGAAACATTGTCTCATGTTCTCGAGGACATACTGACCAATGGTAGAGTCCTGTTTCTTCCGACGTAGATTTACGTCGTGTATAGAAAGGTCCCTATAGAAACGTGTGTGGGTAAATTAAACTGTCACTTTTTTTTTTACCATTAGTTTTTTTTTAACGTATGCTACCGAATACCGATAAGGTGACACGCCGTCCTATTCCGTTATACATTTTTTTTTTAAATACGCGTTATATGTAACAGTTTGACATTTGAATATCTGTTCTGTAAAAATCTCAAGTTTGGCGAAATAACTGGATTTTCAATTTGTTGTCAGTTATTGTATTTGATAGAATATCTGTCAAGTTGTGATTCACAGAAGAAGTGACTGGATTTGGGTAGACATGTCCGCAGAAATGGACAAAGCAACTGACGCAAGCGGGGGCGATGAAGACGAATGGTTATATGGAGGTATGCTAGTCAAAACAGATTTGATGACACTATCTAGCGCATAAATAGTAACATGTTGTCCACTGTTCTGTGTTTAGCAAACTTGAAAGTACGTGAGCTAACAGTTCTGTTAGCTAGAAAGCTAACCACAACACCAGAAACAACACGTGCACCAGTTTACCACGTTGACATCGCAACAGCTGTTAGGGAGTTTTTTTTTTCTCTTGCTAAACCTAAGGAATTATTGAGTTCTGGCATTTACAGTAGATATTTGGAGACTGTCATTTTGTCTGTTTAGGTTTTGAAGTGTGTGTATGATGCAAACATGCTGATGTTTCTTTTCTGTGATAGATGAGAGTGAGGAGAAAGCAGAGGAAGAGGCACCTAATAGGTACGTGACAGGTAAAACACCCACTGTTAAACTGTCTGTTTTACATAGCAGACAGTCACTTGGCTGTCTGTCCTATTCTGTCCTCAATTTACCACTTGCCTAGATCTCATATATGTACTGAGCATTCCTGCAAACCAGACCTACACCAGACTACACTGTTAAATTGTTCCTTTTGTAAAAGACTTATGCCCACATAAATTAGGTGTGTATATACTTGCAGCATAATACAAATATTGGACACACATCCACACATGATTTATTTATACCCATCTTACACACTTTTTTTTGTGGCACTTACACAAATGACACCTGTTCAGCTTTCTACACGAATATACTAATCACGTGTCTATGTTATGCTGTTTGAGATTCACAACGTATAGCCACACTATTCACTCTTAGTCAGCTTGTACTGGTTCTGCAAATCTGTTTTATTGCACTAATGATTCTTGTGTTAAAACCATTTTGACCGTGAGTGATAATTTACGACAGTAAGCAGTGAACTGATTTGAAATAAGATGGGCTAGCAGCAGCTTCATGCCCCATTAGGACCAATTTTTCTTTATTAATGAAGCGTTCAGATTGAATGCACTTTTCACTGCTCAATCATAATCCTTATCTCTGGGTTGTGTGTGTTTGACGCCACTGTGCACGCAACGCCTGAAATATTTTTACATTTACATTTTAGTCATTTAGCAGACGCTCTTATCCAGAGCGACTTACAGTAGAGTGCATACATTTTATTACATTTTTTACATTTTTTACATATTACATTTTACATACTGAGACAAGGATATCCCTACCGGCCAAACCCTCCCTAACCCGGACGACGCTATGCCAATTGTGCGTCGCCCCACGGACCTCCCGGTTGCGGCCGGCTGCGACAGAGCCTGGGCGCGAACCCAGCCCAGCCTGGGCGCGAACCCAGAGACTCTGGTGGCGCAGCTAGCACTGCGATGCAGTGCCCTAGACCACTGCGCCACCCGGGAGGTACCATGCGGCCTGTCAAGTGGAACATTAAGAACAGTTTGGATGCTTGTTAAATCTGTGGCAGGGCAAGCACTTGTTTGTTTGAATGGGGTAAAGTGGATCTAAGCCATCATTAGATAGGGATTCTGATGGTTGCTGCATTGGGCTTCGTTAAAGCATATCGCCTCGGCGTAAATGCAGCATTATTCATCAATTAAGCTACAGTTACTTCACTTACAACACAGCCCTCAGAGAGAGAGAGAGTGTGTGTGTGTCACGCAACATGCCATGGGGAGCACGTTATCTAAATGATATCACATCTATCAAGCTCTGGTTCGCTTAAAGAAATTATGAAGAGAGTTGACCCTTTTCAGAATCAACATGGTCCAGCAGCTCAAAGAGAGACTATTACGTTACGTTAGGGATTCTTCAGGCAATAGGCTGTCATTTTACATGTATCCCTTTATAAGGAAATGTATTTAGTCTGCAGACAAGTGATATCCCTGTTTGCACATCTCTTAACTTTCCCCTTATTGTCTATTCTTCAAATGTTACAAAAGTCTCAGTTTAAGTAGACTTTGTGGTCCTAGTGATGTTGTGTTTTTTTCACAGTGCAAAGGCCCAGCCGACTGCTGAGGAGGTCCATGAGAATGGAGTAGTGAAGCAGGTACCTACTGCTTAGGGTTATGGAGGAGTCAACCTGGGATAAACAACACCCTTCTGAACCTGACTCACCTGTTGGAATGGCAATCCATCATGGAATTCCCTCAGAACCAAACTTTCTACTTGGAATATTCCTCTTTAACTGTGTGTGTGATTCATATAAACATGCTTTTATGAATGTCTATTGTCTTTGTGTTTCTGTAATGTCAGGATACAGGCCAGGAAGATGAAGAAAGTGACAGTGACAGTGAGGATGATGATGACGTGTGTGTAACCATTGGCGATATAAAGACCGGAGGCTCATCTCAGCCTTTCAAGTGAGTATCTAGACAATAGCAAGGTGTTAACCTCTTAGATGTAAGGTCCCCTTTTTTGACCTGCGTGGTTCTTGTACCAGTTTCCACCTACATTTTCGCTTATAAAGCGATCTGTGGATACCGTAGATCGAAATGGCTTGCTTTGAGCGATAGCCCTGGTTCCCACGGACACAATAGTATTTCTGAGCCTGTGTGACGTAGGATGTGAAATCTGAAACCACTTGAAGCTGGGATGTCCCTCCTACCATTTAATTCGCTCTTCCGACTGTCCATCAACACCTGGCTATTTCCTATATTACAGTCACGGACAAAGCACATGCCTTCAATCATTACATCATAGCGCAGCAGGAGAGAGTGGTTTTATCATGGTAGCACATTCAGAGATCGATTTATAGCCATTAATCAAAAATAATTAATAGATTTTAAAAAGCACTTTCTGTTTGTCATAGATGGACAAGATTAATATGAGATGAAAGGCGAGTTCATAACGAGTTAAGGAAGTCAAGCTAGAGCTCCGTGAGACTTTCACAGCAACGTGGGCAGACGTTTTGATCAAGAGACCTTCAGAAAATTATGCAAATGTTCTCTAACACTAAACATACATATGTATTTTACAGTTATAAGGAAGGTGTAATTTTCTAATTTGATTTTGCTATATTTAGAAAGCATATACAGTTGAAGTCGGAAGTTTACATACACTTAGGTTGGAGTCATTAAAACTAAATTTTCAACCACTCCACAAATTTCTTGTTAACAAACTATAGTTTTGGCAAGTCGGTTAGGACATCTACTTTGTGCATGACAAGTAATTTTTCCAACAATTGTTTACAGACACAGTGATTTTATAAGTGAAATAATCTATCAAAATTCCAGTGGGTCAGAAGTTTACGTACACTAGGTTGACTGTGCCTTTAAACAACTTGGAAAATTCCAGAAAATTATGTCATGGCTTTAGAAGCTTCTGATAGGCTAATTGACATAATTTGAGTCAATTGGAGGTGTACCTGTGGATGTATTTCATTGCCTACCTTCAAACTCAGTGCCTCTTTGCTTGACATCATGGAAAAATCAAAAGAAATCAGCCAAGACCTCAGGGGGGAAAAAAGTGTAGACCTCCACAAGTCTGGTTCATCCTTGGGAGCAATTTCCAAACGTTTGAAGGTAACACGTTCATCTGTACAAACAATAGTACGCAAGTATAAACACCATGGGACCACACAGCCGTCTCACCGCTCAGGAAGGAGACACGTTCTGTCTCCTAGAGATGAACGTACTTTGGTGTGAAAAGTGCAAATCAATCCCAGAACAACAGGAAAGGAAACGGGTAAAAAAGTATCTATATCCACAGTAAAATGAGTCCTATATCGATATAACCTGAAAGTCCGCTCAGCAAGGAAGAAGCCACTGCTCCAAAATCGCCATTAAAAAAGCCAGACTACGGTTTGCGACTGCACATGGGGACAAAGATCATACTTTTTGGAGAAATGTCCTGAGGTCTGATGAAACAAAAACAGAACTGTTTAGTCATAATGACCATCATTATGTTTGGAGGAAAAAGGGGGAGGCTTGCAAGCCGAAGAACATCATCCCAACCGTGAAGCACGGGGGTGGCAGCATCATGTTGTGGGGGTGCTTAGCTGCAGGAGGGACTGGTGCACTTCATAAAATAGATGGCATCATGAGAAATGAAAATTATGTGGATATATTGACGCAATATCTCAAGACATCAGTCAGGAAGTTAAAGCTTGGACGCAAATGGATCTTCCAAATGGACAATGACCCCAAGCATACTTCCAAAGTTGTGGCAAAATGGCTTAAGGACAACAAAGTCAAGGTATTGGAGTGGCCATCACAAAGCCCTGACCTCAATCCTATAGAAAATTTGTGGGCAGAACTGAAAATGCATGTGTGAGCAAGGAGGCCTACAAATCTGACTCGGTTACACCAGCTCTGTCAGGAGGAATGGGCCAAAATTCACCCAACTTATTGTGGGAAGCTTGTGGAAGGCTACCTGAAACATTTGACCCAAGTTAAATAATTTAAAGGCAATGTTACCAAATACTAATTGAGAGTATGTAAACTTCTGAGCCACTGGGAATGTGATGAAAGAAATAAAAGCTGAAATAAATGATTCTCTCTACTATTATTCTGGCATTTCACATTCTTACAATAAAGGGGTGATCCTAACTGACCTAAGATGGGGCATTTTTACTTGGATTATATGTCAGGAATTGTGAAAAACTGAGTTTAAATGTATTTGGCTAAGTTGTGTATAAACTTCTGACTTCAACTGTAAGTCATTTCAAGCCTTATTCGTACAGTTTTGTTGAATAGGAAATACATAATGTAAAATATTTTATATTTTCATCATATTTGTACTGGGTTCTCTAGCTTGTGTCCTCAATAGTGACTACTGCTCAACAATTTAACTATTTTTACCAGAAAGGTTTTAACCTTTCTTTGAGTATGCAGCATTACTAGTTATTGTTTATGGCCCTCTCATGATAAATCATTACTTTTGGGGATTACGTAGATTACATTTCTGATGACTTTAGTTACATTTAACTGGTTTTAAATACAACAGTGTGTTACTGTCCTGCAATCTGGATTAGTTTTGATGCTCCAACTTGAGTTGAAAAGAGCATAATATATTAGACCCTGTACATTTTAGGTGGAAAAACCTTTTGTAGAGAGCTTTTTTTCACCTGGCTGTCGGCGCAACTAACATCTATTGCTGTTGCCTCTCTTTTGTCACATCATTTTATGAGTTATGATTCTATGTTACAGAATGCATCTTAGGCAGCATTTTATCTCACCACCCATGTCACTTTCAGGGGTCTTCAAAGCACAGTCCCCGCATGAGTCATGGGCAGCGTTTACACAGGCAGCCCAATTCAGATTTGTTTTTCTTTCAATAATAGTTTTTTTGACCAATCAGTACAGCTCTGAAAAAGAGATGTGAAAAAATCTCATGTGATTGGTCAAAAGAACAATTAGTGAAACCAATGAGTTGGGCTGCCTGTGTAAGTGCAGCATGTCTCTGTGTGTGTGTCCCCTTCTTGTGGTGATGATTTGTGTGTTTTTTCTTCTTTCATTGTGTAGTGCTTTTGGATCCACACCAGTTAATCTCAACATTAAGGCTGCAGGGAGAACACATGCGTCAGGTAAACACCCCTCATCTATTCCTGACTTCTGACCTTAGAAGTGAGTGTACAAAACATTAGGAACACCAGCTCTTTCCATAACGTAGACTGACCAGGTGAATGCTATGATCCCTTATTGATGTAACTTGTTAAATCCACTTCAATCATTGTAGATGAAGGGGAGAAGACAGGTTAAATATGGATTTTTAAGCCTTGAGACAATTGAGACATGGATTGTGTATGTGTGCCATTCAGGTGGTGAATGGGCAAGACAAAATATATAAGTCCATTTGAACGGGTTATGGTAGTAGGTGCCAGGCGCACCGGTTTGAGTGTGTATTATGGTCACTGCATGCGTAGGAACTCATCCAGACCCACATTAATGGTAGTGGTAAGAGTGTGAAGTGAATGTGTCATTGACTGTGTCCTGTCATTTCCGGTGCAGTTGGCCCCAAAGCCAAAGGAGTGGACCTGGATGCACTGGGCAGTGTTAATGGAATCCCTGTGTTGGAGGTCGACATAGAGTCTTTTGAAGAAAAGCCGTGGAGAAAGCCTGGTAAGGGGTGTGTGTGTTGGTTGGTGTGAGGTTATGTCTTTGTGTGTGTTCTGTGCAGGTGTGAGCTCAGGTCTGGCTGATGAATGGTCTGTGACGGGGTCTGTTCAGCTTTCAGTTATGTTTGTGTTTAGGTTCGGACCTCTCGGACTACTTTAACTATGGCTTTAACGAGGACACCTGGAAGACCTACTGTGAGAAACAGAGGAGACTACGCATGGGGTATGAGGGCATGAACCACGGTTCAGCCACTAAAATCATGGTACGATATCATTACTTTTGGACATACAGTGCCTTTAGAAAGTATTCACACCCCTTGGCTTTTTCCACATTTTGTGGTGTTACAGCCGGAATTTAAAATGGACACACAATCTACACACGATGCCCCATAATGCCAACGTGGAATTATGTTCTTAGAAATGTTTACAAATAAATTTTAAATTAAAAGCTGAAATGTCTTGAGTTAATAAGTATTCAACCCTTTTTTGTAATGGCAAGCCTAAAATAAGTAAAGGGAGTAAAAATGAGCTAAGTCATATATAATAAGTTGCATGGACTCATGTTGTGTTCAATAATAGTCTCTTACATGATTTTTAAATGACTACCCCATCTCTGTACCCCACACATACAATTTCTGTAAGATCCCTCAGTCGAGCAGGGAATTTGAAGTACAGGTTCAACCACAAAGACCAGGGAGGTTTTCCAATGTTTCGCAAAGAATGGCACCTATTGTTAGATGTGTCAAATAAAAAAGTTGACATTGAATTTCCCTTTGAGCATGGTGCCGTTATTAATTACACTTTGGATTGTGTATCAATTCACTCAGTTGCCGGAGAGGAAACCGCTCAGGGATTTCACAATGAGGCCAATGGTGAATTTAAAACAGTTACTGAGTTTAATGGCTTTGGTAGGAGTCTGAGGATGGATCAACAACATTGTAGTTACTCCACAATACTAGCATAAATGACTGAGTGAAAAGAAGGAAGCCTGTAAAGAATAAGAGAAATTCCAAAGCAAATACTGCAAAACATTTGGCAAATAAATGTACTTTTTGTCCTGAATACAGAGCGTTATGTTTGAGGTAAATCCAACACAATACGTCACTGAGTATCACTCTTCATTTTTTCAAGCGTGGGGGCTGCATCATGTTATGGGTATGCTTGTCATCGACAAGGACTAGGGAGATTTTTTAGGATAAAAAAATATATGGAATAGACTAAGCACAGGCAAAACCTTAGAGGAAAACAGTCTGCTTGGTTCAGTCTGCTTTCCAGCAGACACTGGGAGACAAATTCACCTTTCAGCAGGACAATTACCTTAAACACAAGGTCAAATATACACTGGCATTTCTTACCAAGATGACATTGAATGTGCCGAAGTGGCCTAGTTACAGTTTTGACTTAAATCGTCTTGAAAATCTATGGCAAGACTTGAAAATGGCTGTCCTAGCAATGATCAACAACCAACTTGACATAGTTTGAATATTTTTTTTATAATGCGCAAATATTATAAAATTGAGGTGTGCTGTGTTCTTAGACTTACCCAGAAAGACTCACAGCTGTAATCGCTGCCGATGGTGATTTTTAACATGTAATGACTCGGGGTTGAATACCTATCTAATCAAGATATATTAGTGGTTTATTTTCTATTAATAAAATAAATTACACAATTCAATTCATTTAATCTCACTTTGTAACACAGCAAAATGTGGAAAAAGCCAAGGGGTGTGAACACTTTCTGAAGGCACTGTAGATATACTGTGATAATCTATAATATTATAAGTGTAAGAATTGTTCCCATTTTAAGAAACATTCTCAGGCTTTGACATTTGTTGAGGCTGTGTGAGTGAGTTGCTCTTCCTCTTAGGTCCACCAGGGACGTTCAGCCCATGGTGATAGGGATGGGGCCCTTTCCTGCTTTAGGTCTGACTATTCCTCCCCCAGCAACCACTACAATTCAGGCTCCTCCAGGTAGGTACCCTGGTCCCCCCTCCCCCTCCCTTTCTACCACTGTGTATGTATCACAGCAGCTGTGGCATAAAGGACCAGACTATGCATGTCTGTGGTAACCACTACCAGCCTAGCTGGTCATCACTGCCACACTTCACTGGTCAGTGTCACCTGGACCCCATCAAGGTGGCCAATTTGTTTATATATTTTTTTATTTCACCTTGATTTAACCAGGTAGGCCAGTTGAGAACAAGTTCTCATTTACAACTGCGACCTGGCAGTCAATGGGTCACGTTTGTATTGGTCAGTGGTACCTGTGTCTGAGGTAATGTTCTTACCAAACACAATGTTACTGAAATGTTACAAGTCATGGAAGCTATGCTAAGTCACTTAACTATTAAGTGGTTTGAAATAAAGGTAGAGGTGCTGCGAGCGTTGCTTAGTTAAAGTGCTCTGTTCCCTCTCTAATGAAGTCCTCATGTGCACCACCTCCCGTCACGTTCCTGTTAACGGCCACCTGTGAAGCGTTGTTTAGCGTTGGGGCAGGCTGAGCCCTGTGGGGGGGCTGCTTTTACCGTGTGAAGACAGAGGCCATGGAATTTGACTGCTCAATTACAGCGGCCAATCATTTACGTGCTTGGGCCCGTAGTAGCAGGCATTAGCAGACTGTTAGTAAATACTCCTCCTCTCCTCTCAGCCCCATGGCCTCATTCTGGTTCCACTCAGGGACCAGGTGCTCTACGCCTCAAGGAGGAGTGATGGACTATTACAAACACACACACACACACACACCCACCCCTCCTCTCCCTCTCTCTCTCTCTCGCCCTCTCTCACTCTAGCTGTCTCTCTCTCTTTCACACGCTCTTTCACTCTAGCTGTCCTCTCTTTCACACACGCTCTCTCACTTTAGCTCTGGCTCTTTCCCTCTCCCCTCAGCTACACTCTCGCTCACTTGCTTCCTCCAATCCTGTCTATTGTGAGTTTTAGCATGGCTCATGTCAGGTTGGTCCAGACTACAGACAGGGGGACAAGGGTGACTAAGATGAGCCACTTAATTAAAGGTCCGTCTCTATATAATGCCCCCTCCTCCTCCTTGCTCCCTCAGCAAGGTTCCCACAGTGGAGGTCATATGATTCTAAGCATTATTCAGCCAGGGGGAAAGCAGGAAGTCAGAGCATGACAAATACACACGGCATTGTGCAAAGGATAAAGTGTTAAACGAGGTCCCACACTACACTACAGACCATCTCTCTCACTCTATTGAGCTGTGAGAACGCTGGCAGCTCCAGAAGGGGGAAAGTGGAAACTTGATGCTTGGTTGAAGGAGCACGTATTTTATTCTTTCCACATTCTCTAGATGACTGTGTCCAGCCTAAGGGAGGCTGTTGGTGGAATGGGGTTATTGTAGACCTTTCTTGTTACATACAACTGTCATTTTAAGTTGCGATGTGTGTGTCAGCTTCCAGGGCTAAGCTGCTTTGTTTTCTATTTATCTGATATTCTGGTGTTTTTAGAGGCCAGAGAGAGGGACAGAGCGAGGGGGCATTAGTGAGACTGTAGCTCATAGCATCACATCGGGCTGCTGCTTGATGCAGTTTTTATGCTTTCCTCTTGTAATGTTTACTTTAGATTAAGTCCTAGTGACAGAAAGGGGTTAGTGTCCCATCTGTGTTTGGGGATGGGGATGGGGGGGGGGGTGTTTTGGGGAAGTGTTGTTAGCAGAGTGCAGTGAGAGGATGACCCAGATAAGGAAGGTCATGAATTAATGGGCCTGGAGGATGGTGATGGGGTCACAGGCATTTATATAAGTCTTCTACATCTGTAGTTTATGGGATTTGAAGGCAAAAGGCCATACCCAGGTCACATCCTGAAATGTCTCTGCATTTTATAACTTGACAAAAACAAGAGATATGCATACTTGTTATACATGCTCCATGCACAGATACCAGTTGTATTATGTATTCTGTATGTTTACTCTGTGTTCTGCGCTGGTCAGTAGAAAGCCAAGCGGCACCATTGATGTTATTGGGGGACAAACTGGTACCATCAGCCGGGTAGAGGGACGAAGACGTCACAATATAGAAGGAAATAACATCCAGGTAATATGTCTGTTTTAATGTGATATTCTAAATACACCCTGGGTGTTTCTCAATATACATACTATCGTGCGCCGCACTCTCATGCTCAAGTCTATTCTCCGAGGGCGTTCTCTTGAGTACGTTCTTGTGAGGACAAGTGTGGAGAACACATAAAATATTGATTTGAGAAGCACTCTCACTTCCCCCTATAGTATGACCTCACCCTGCACCTCCCCATTCATTCACTTCCAGCCAGGACAATGGCAATAGAGACCAAACAAGTTTATACACTAAGCAAACGTTTTACTTCATACTTATGAGCTAGCTGTATGGGAATCGTAATAATCTAGCTAGCCAGCTAGTTTAACAGGTAGAAAGACGAAAAACAAGTGTTATGCTAGGTATATGGCTAGCTGTCTATTCTTTGTGGGTAGATAGCTACTAATTCTAAGTTGTTAGCCATATTACATTTCTATGTGCTTTGACAGTGGGTATTGTAGGCAGGTAAACGAGCCACAAATGGACACGGTATGTATTTATTAACGTACCAAGATAAAATATTGTATTCAGGCAACATATTAGTTGAATGGGCAACATCTCTTGCATCAGATCAAATAATGTTCATGTTCATTTTTACACGGTTGGGTCATATTCCTGTGCATACTCTGAAGCTTGCATCGATGCATGCTTCAAAATACACCACATCACCAAAAGTATGTGGACACCCCTTCAAATTAGTGGATTCGGCCATTTCAGCCACACCCGTTGCTGACAGGCGTATAAAATCGAGCACACAGCCATGCAATATCCAGAGACAAATGTTGGCAGTAGAATGGCCTTACTGAAGAACTCCGTGACTTTCAATGTGGCACCGTCATAGGAAGCCACCTTTCCAACGAGTCAGTTTGTCAAATTTCTTCACTCCTTGATCTGCCCCGGTCAAAAAGTAAGCGCTGTTATTGTGAAGTGGAAACATCTAGGAGCATCAACGGCTCAGCCACGAAGTGGTAGGCCACACAAGCTTACAGAACAGGACTGCCGAGTGCTTAAGTGCGTAGCGTGTAAAAAATTGTCTGTCCTCGGTTGCAACACTCACTACCGAGGTCCACTACCGAGTTCCAGTGAAGGGAAATCTTAACACTACAGCATACAATAACATTCTAGACAATTCTGTGCTTCCAACTTTGTGGCAACTTTTCTTGTTTTAGCAAGAAATGTGCCCCCGTGCACAAAGCGAGGTCCATATAGAAATGGTTTGTCAAGATCGGTGTGGAATAACTTGACTGATCTGCACAGAACCCTGACCTCAATCCCATCGAACACCTTTGGGATGAATTGGAACGCCGACTGCGAGCCAGGCATAATCGCCTAACATCAGTGCCCAACCTCACTAATGCTCTTGTGGCTGAATGGAAGCAAGTCCCCGGGGCAATGTTTCAACATCTAGTGGAAAGCCTTCCCAGAAGAGTGGATGCTGTTATAGCAGCAAAGGGGGAACCAACTCCATATTAATGCCCAAGATTTTGTTGTAATGAGATGTTCGACAAGCAGTTGTCCACATACTTTTGATCATGTAGTGTATGTACTAACAGAATTATCATCCGAGAAGTGCCCCCCACCCCCCCACAGTGCTCTGTTTCACATACTTTGATTTAGACTCATGCCCCGACCCTCCTGTACTGCAATTTGCATGTTCACGGTAGTATGCATAGTGAGAAACACCCCCTATCTTTCCTCCTTGCATTAAGCTATTAAATGTACCTACCTAGTCTGAGCTTTGTTTTTGTATGTACGTGTGTGTGGGTGCATGCATTGCAGGTGCTTTCTGAGCCCCCCTCTGATGCTGAGCCTACTCCCACTAAGATGCCCCCCTTTTTTCCTCCCAACATCCCCCCGCCTCCTTTCCCGCCTCCACCTCACAATGTCAGCTCCGCCCCTCCACTCATTCCTCCACCACGTAAGTGACCTCAGCCCCACAAACGCACACTAGCGCACAAACACTGCTCCCTGTCTGGATGTCCTCTGATCAGCAGCACAGTTATGTAATGTAGAGGATAAGGTTAAGGATTGCATAAAGACACTGCTTGGAGGTCAGACAGACTGGTGAGGGTCACTCTCGTGACGCCATGGCGTGTTGGCTCCCTGGGGTCATGGGAAGATGACGTTCAACTATGACATTTCCCACTGATTAATTAGTGTTAGTGGCCACAATTTCTCTCTTTTTCGATCTCTATTTTTCTCTCTCTCATTCTCTCACTCGCTCTTTTTCTATCTCTATTTCTCTCCCTCTGGCTCTCTCATTCTCGCTTTCTCTATTTCTATCTTTATTTCTCTCTCTGGCTCTCTCATTCTCGCTTTCTCTTTTTCTATCTCTATTTCTCTCTGGCTCTCTTTTTCTATTTATTTCTCTATCTCTCTCTCGTCCCACTGTGATTAATTAGTGTGAGTGGCCACAATTTCTCTCTCTATTTTTCTCACTCGCTCTGTCTGTGTATGTGTTGATGCATCATTAGTACAGCTGAGGGGTTTGGGGGAACAGATTACAGTATAACCCAGAGTTGCAGGTGTAAATCCCATGCTGAGAACCCTTGAAGGACAGGCTTTTTTAACCCGCCATGCATCATGGAGCATCCAGCTGTATAAATGACTGATACGTTCACCATGCCAATCCTGGAGGAATTGTGTTTGAAGCTGCACCATAAGTGATAATAAATAACACTGGATGTTGAAGGACAGGGTTGAGAGTTGGAGGTGGGTTAACATAACATAAATGTGTGTTTGTGTGCGCATGTCTCTGCCCTCTCTGGGTGAGTGTCTTTTCCCCCAGGTGTGTGTAATTCTGTCCAGGTGTGTGTCTGTCAGTGCTGTCAGTTTGCCTGACTTCCTCCTCATCTGATGAATGAGGCAGAAGGCAGGAAGGACCCTCTGGCCTGAGCTCACAGCTGATCGCAGGCTGCCACCGCTTCATCTTCAAAGATTTCAAAATAGCAGTCCCCCTACTCACCCCCAGCACCCCTAAGTTCAATGAGCTCCATACCGCCTGTTGTTCAATGCGTGCCAAAACTCCTAATACAACGAAAATATCAAAAATCCTGGTGACTGGCTTTGAAGTGTTTTTTTTATTATTTTTTTTATCTGTGCCACTCCTCCTCCTTTAAGTTACAGGCCCTGCCTCCTTTTGTGATGCAAATGTCCAACGTGATAAAAATAGCTCCTGGAAAAAAGAACAAGTGCAGAGCCAGCAGATTGTGGCACAAGAAATGTGCTGAACAGACTGACCATGGAAAGAGGGAGAGAGAGGGGGCTTTGTTACTCTTGGTGCAGTAGGGTCACATTAGCGGTCTAGTGTTATTGCATGATGGGGACACGTTTTAGTGCAGGGTTGTGTTGTCATTGCAGGCCAGTTTGTGTAGTGAAGCACTAAGGGATGTTGTCTGGAGCTCTAGTGTAGCACTTTGTGTACTGATCAGTGTAGTTTGGCAGATACAGTGTGGGTAGTTTGACACCTGTACTGACACTATCCCTGTAAAAACAACGTTATCTGTGTCTGTAGAGCAGGTTTGTGGGTCTGTTATAGTCTCAGCAAACAACAAACGTTCCCACAACTTTAGAGAACGTTCCTTACGTCATTACCTAACGTTTTCATAGGAATGTTCCGGTGATGTACAAGGACTGTTTCCAAGAGACCGTTCCATTTAATGTTAAACTGAATTTACCCAGAACGTGGTTACCATGTTCTCAGAATATTAATATTCTAGACACATTTCATGGGATGTTGCAAGAACATGTGTCCAGTTTTTTTATAGGGTTAGGAAAAATATTTCATCCACATCACACCAAACACACACAGAACATGTTTTCAGAATATAAGATATTAATGTTCTAGACACTTTTCATGGGAATGTTGCAAAAAACATTCCTGTGTCCAATGACCTTTAAAACAGGATGTTCTGTCATGGTCCCCTGGTGGTTTTTGTCTAGTTCCCAGCTTGTTCCGAGGACGTTCCTAAAGGAGGTCGCCTGATGGTTTCAAAGAAAACGTTCTACCCCCCCCCAAAAAATCTTTGACAATTTTTAAGGCCTTCCTCTGACACCGCCTGGTATAGAGGTTCTGGATGGCAGGAAGCTTGGCCCCAGTGATGTACTGGGCCGTACGCACTACCCTCTAGTGCCTTGCGGTCGGAGACCGAGCAGTTGCCATAACAGACAGTAATGCAACCTGTCAGGATGCTCTCGATGGTGCAACTGTAAAACCTTTTGAGGATCTGAGGACCCATGCCAAATCTGTTCAGTCTCCTGGGGGGGATGACCGTTTGTTGGTGTTGTGGACGCCAAGGGACTTGAAGCTCTCAACCTGCTCCACTACAGCCCCGTCGAAGAGAATGGGGCGTGCTCTTTTCCTGTAGTTCGCAATCCTCTCCTTTGTCTTGATCACGTTGAGGGAGAGGTTGTTGTCCTTGCACCACATGGTCAGGTCTCTGACCTCATCCCTCATCCCTGTAGGCTGTCTCATTGTTGTTGGTGATCAGGCCTATCACTGTTGTGTCATCAGCAAACTTAATGATGGTGTTGGAGTCGTGCCTGGCCGTGCAGTCATGAGTGAACAGGGAGTACAGGAGTGGACTGAGCACGCACCCCTGAGGTGCCCCAGGGTTGAGGAGCAGCGTGGCGGATGTGTTGTTACCTACCCATACCACCTGGGGGCTGTCCATCAGGAAGTCCAGGATCCAGTTGCAGAGGGAGATGTTTAGTCCCAGGGTCCTTAGCTTAGTGATGAGCTTTGAGGACACTATTGTTTTGAACGCTGAGCTGTAGTCAAGGAATAGCATTCTCACATACAGTTGAAGTCACCACTTTATTTCAAGAATGTGAAATGTCAGAATAATAGTAGAGAGAATGATATATTTCAGCTTTTATTTCTTTCATCACATTCCCAGTGTGTCAGAAGTTTACATACTCTCAATTAGTATTTGGTAGCATTGCCTTTAAATTGTTTAACTTGGGTCAAACATTTCAAGTAGCCTTCCGTAAGCTTCCAACAATAAGTTGGGTGAATTTTGGCCCATTCCTCCTGACAGAGCTGGTGTAACTGAGTCAGTTTTGTAGGCCTCCTTGCTCACACACGCTTTTTCAGTTCTGCCCACAAATTTTCTAGGGGATTGAGGTCAGGGCTTTGTGATGGCCACTCCAATACCTTGACTTTGTTGTCCTTAAGCCATTTTGCCACAACTTTGGAAGTATGCTTGGGGTCATTGTCCATTTGGAAGACCCATTTGCGAGAGATGTCTTGAGATGTTGCTTCAAAATAACCACATAATTTTCCTTTCCTCATGCCATCTATTTTGTGAAGTGCACCAGTCCCTCCTGTAGCAAACACCCCCACAACATGATGCGGCCACCCCTGTGCTTAACGGTTGGGATGGTGTTCTTCGGCCTGCAAGCATCCCCCTTTTTCCTCCTAACATAACAATGTTCATTATGGGCAAACAGTTCTATTTTTGTTTCATCTGACCAGAGGACATTTCTCCAAAAAGTACGATCTTTGTCCCTATGTGCAGTTCAAACCATAGGCTGGGTTATTTATCGTGGTTTTGGAGCAGTGGCTTCTTCCTTGCTGAGCGGCCTTTCAGGTTATGTCGATATAGGACTCATTTTACTGTGGATATAGATACTTTTCTACCTGTTTCCTCCATCTTCACAAGTCCTTTGCTGTTATTCTGGGATTGATTTGCACTTTTCACACCAAAGTACGTTCATCTCTAGGAGGCAGAACACATCTCCTTCCTGAGCAGTATGACGGCTGCATGGTCCCGTGGCATTTATACTTGCGTACTATTGTTTGTACAGATGAACCTGGTACCTTCTGGCGTTTGGAAATTGCTCCCAAGGATGAACCAGACTTGTGGAGGTCTCCAATTAGTTTTTCTGATTTTCCCATGATGTCAAGCAAAGAGGCACTGAGTTTGAAGGTAGGCCTTGAAATACATCCACAGGTACAACTCCAATTGACTCAAATTATGCCAATTAGCCTATCAGAAGCTTCTAAAGCCATGACATAATTTTCTGGAATTTTCCAAGCTGTTTTAATGCACAGTCAACTTAGTGTATGTACATTTCTGACCCACTGGAATTGTGATACAGTGAAATAATCTGTCTGTAAAAAATTGTTGGAAAAAATGTCATGCACAAAGTAGATGTCCTAACCGACTTGCCAAAACTATAGTTTGTTACAAGAAATTGTGTAGTGGTTGGAAAAGGAGTTTTAATGACTTCAACGTAAGTGTATGTAAACACCTGACTTAAACCCGACTTTTGTCCAGGTGGAAAAGGGCAGTGTGGAGTGCAATATAGAGTGCATCATCTGTGGATCTGTTGGTGATGTATGCAATTTGGAGTGGGTCTAGGGTTTCTGGGATAATGGTGTTGATGTGAGCCATGACCAGCCTTTCAAAGCATTTCATGGCGTGAGTGCTACGGGTCGGTAGTCATTTAGGCAGGTTACCTTAGTGTTCTTGGGCACAGGTTCTATGGTGGTCTGCTTGAAACATGTTGGTATTACGGACTCAGACAGGGAGAGATTGAAGACGTTTGTCAGTGCATGCTCGGTGTACACGCCTTGGTAATCCGTCTGGCCCTGCGGCCTTGTGAATTACCTTTTTAAAAGTCTTATTCACATCGGCTGCGGAGAGAGTGATCACACAGTCGTCAGGAACAGCTGATGCTCTCATGCATGTTTCAGTGTTACTTGCCTCGAAGCGAGCATAGAAGTTATTTAGTTCGTCTGGTAGGCTCTCGGCTGTGCTTCCCTTTTGTCTGTAATAGTTTGCAAGCCCTGCCACCTCCGAGTGTCGGAGCCGGTGTAGTGCGATTCGTTCTTGTGATACGATTCAATCCTGTGTTTACGCAAGCATTTGTTAACCCTAGGCTAAGGATTCACACTTGTAGTCCAGTGTTTTGGAATAACGGACAAACACAACATGTGACCAACAGCCATGCCGGTCAGTGCCGTATTAAGAGTAGAGAGGACTTTTTTTTTATATGAGCATGGCCTTGTTTCTATTACAGCTTATTGGATGTCTGTCATTCATTTTCCATTCACCCAGGTCAATGTAACATTAATACGTTTAGGCTACTACATGATACTCTGATTTGCCCTATAACCATCATGCGGTTGCTGCAACGTAGCCTACAAATGAAAGTTTATAACTTAGGTGCACAGGTCGAGAGACCTATTGGAGTAATTAAGGTGAAAGACAGCGACACATTCAGTACAGCATTGCACACACTTGCCTGCGTCTAGCTGATCTAGGGTGGTCATTCGTCCAACCAGTTTCTATTGGACAAACAATCTTTTTTTTATTAGACAAAATTAGGTAGTTCCCTCCCCATTTTGTTCCGTTTGCTTCTGTTTAAGAAACGTTTTGCAACAGAATCCGCTGAATGAATACACCCCTGATCACTCGAACACACACTTCACATTTATAGCCTACGTCTTTGTCATCATAACGTTATAGTCAACAAACTTTAACTAACGCGTTTGTACACATTGATTGGATTGTGGGTTTACTATCATGCAGTACAGTGTACAGCAAAAGCATTTGTACACATTGATTGGATCGTGGGTTTACTATCACGCAGTACAGTGTACAGCAAGCAGACGTGGCGTAGCGGAAAGATCGGAATGCCGTGAACCAAGAGCATGTGTGTTCAAGTCCTAGGTAAGAACATGTTGAATAGTAATGACTGTATAAATGACCATGCACGATGTGATCATGTGTGTCAAATATGTATGTTGAAAATGCTGTATATTGAAAGCATTGTGTGTGTTCCTAACCTTGCCAACAGACAGAGCTCTGAATGGATCATGTCCTTGATGGGCTTGGCAACAGTAACAAGGGGTGATGTTTCTTTAGGACCATCAGGCGACGTCCTAAAAACGTCTTTAGGGAACAAGCAGTGAATTATCCAATAACCTACACGGGACCATGACAGAATGTCCTATGTTTTAAACATTCTTGTACACAGGAATGTTCTTGCAATGTCCCGTGAAACGTGTCGATCATGTAATATATTATATTCTGGCAACCATGTTCTGTGTATTGTAGGCCGTCATTGTAAAATAAGAATTTGTTCTTAACTGACTTGCCTAGTTAAATAAAAAATGTTCGGTGTGATGTTGATGGAATATTCTCCTAACCCTCAGAAAACTGGACACAGGAATGTTCTTGCAATGTCACATTAAACGTGTGTAGAACATGTATATTGTTTATTCTGAGAACATGGTAACCACGTTCTAGGTAAATTCTGTTTGGGATTAAGGAAATAACTCTAATGCCAAAACATGCTAAATAGATTCACGGGAGATGTTTGTTAACATACATAGAATGTTCCCAAAACTAACGGAAAACTGGACTCTAAAACATCAGGGGACCATTATGGGTAACATTACAAAAACGTTCCATTTTCCTAGAATTGCTAGCTGGGTTGGTATCAGCCTATATCTACACTGATGCAGTAGTCGGAACATAATAGTTTTTGGATCAGTGATTGGCTAATTCTGCTAGGGCGGAGGTCAATGTGACTCACTTAGGGCAAGATCAATAATGGAAGAAACATTGACAAGCTAGTGCTGCCAGTTCAAAGTAGTGTGTATTTAGCTAACCATTGTGAATGCAGGCAGCCCATAGAGTGGGGCAGCAGTAGGCTGCATTCTGTAGAGCATATCGGTTCAATCTAAAACCCTCCTGCATAATGACTCTGAAACGTTAGCATGCGAGAGAGCCACGCAAGCACAATCACCAGCAATTAGCCCTCAGCCATTATCTTTCTCATACACTGCCAAGCGTGGAGCTTAAACCCTAATCAAATACTTGCTTTGAGATCACGACAGGTAGGAACAATTACACACGCAAACATATATGGTATGTGTGAGTGTTTACTGTGTGCGTGCGAGCAAGCACAATGCATTAGTCTATTGAAATACAGTACCAGTCAAGTTTGGACAAACCTAATTCAAGGTTTAAAAAAAAAAAAAAAAAAAAAAAAAAACGTTTCTACATTGTAGTGAATAATAGAGAAGATATTATAACTAGTTTAGTAACCATAAAAGTGGTAAACGCATCAAAATATATATTTTATATTCTTCAAAGTAGCCATCCTTTGCCTTGACAGCTTTGCACACTCTTGGCATTCTCTCAACCAGCTTCACCTGGAATAGTTTTCCAACAGTCTTGAAGGAGTTCCCACATATGCTGAGCACTTGCTGGCAGATTTTTTTTTTCCTTCTCTGCGGTCCAAATCATCCCAAACCATCTCAATTGGGTTGAGGTCGGGTGATTGTGGAGGCCAGGTCATCTGCTGCAGCACTCTCCTTCTTGGTCAAATAGCCCTTACACAGCCTGAAGGTGTGTTGGGTCATTGTCCTGTTGAAAAACAAATGATAGTCCCACTAAGCACAAACCAGATGGGATGGCGTATCGCTGCAGAATGCTGTGGTAGCCATGCTGATGACAGTGTGCCTTGAATTCTAAATAAGTCACTGACGGTGACCAGCAAAGCACCCCCACACTCAGCATGGAGGAGGAGGTGTGATCAAGGTTGGAACCACAGATACGGAGATCATTCGTTCACCTACTCGGCGTCTCACAAAGACATGGTGGTTAGAACCAAAAATCGCAATTTTCAAATCTCAAAGGACAGATTTCCACCAGTCTAATGTCCATTGTTCCTGTTTCTTGGCACAAGCAAGTCTCTTCTTATTATCAGTGTCCTTTAGTAGTAGTTTCTTTGCAGAAATTCGACCAAGAAGGCCTGATTCACGCAGTCTCCTCAACAGTTGATACTTTAACTCTGTGAAGCATTTATTTGGGCTGTAATTTCTGAGGCTGGTAACTAATTAACTTATCCTCTGCAGCAGAGGTAACTCTGGGTCTTCCTTTCATGTGGCGGTCCTCATGCGAGCCAGTTTCATCATAGTGCTTGATGGTTTTTGCGACTGCACTTGAAGAAACTTTCAAAGTTCTTGAAATTTTCCAGATTGAATGACCTTCATGTCTTAAAGTAATGATGGACTGTCGATTCTCTTTGCTTATTTGAGCTGTTCTTGCCATTATTTGGATTTAGCCCTATTTGGTCAAAGACCATCTTCTGTATACCATCCCTACCTTGTCACAACACAACTAATTGGCTCAAATGCACTGAGGAAAGAAATTCCACAAATGAACTTTTAACAAGGAACACCTGCTGGTTGAGAGAATGCCAAGAGTGTGCAAAGTTGTCAAGGCAAAGGGTGGCTACTTTGAAGAATCTCAAATATAAAATTATATTTTGTTTTGTTTAACACTTTTGTTTCTTATTACTACATGATTCCATATGTGTTATTTCATATTTTTGATGTCTTCACTATTATTCTACAATGTAGAAAACAGTAAAAATAAAGAAAAACCCTTGAATGAGTTGGTGTCCAAACTTTTGACTCGTACTGTATGCTCAATCACATTTGAGCAACAGCTTTTGGAATTTAAATGGGTCAGCTAACGGATTTAAATGGGCACGATCAAGACAAGGCTGTGATTTTGGAGTCCAATGTACAAATCTAGTGTTCATTTTGCAAAGCACAATGCCATTGACGGAGGAATGGAGGAGAGGAGCCAGACTAGAGTTGTTTAATCAGTTTTACATTACATACATTTCATTTATCCTCCATCATCCCATTACTGATGCATATGCATAAAACTGGAAAACAGATTTGAACAACTTGTTTTTAGGGCATTTTGTTATGTTCTATGTATTATGGATGTATGCATGTGAAGCTTTTAGTTGAGTGCTTTGTTGCAGGGCAGTGTTTCTTTGTGCGCGTGAGTGTTTTTGTGTGGTCGAGTTTTCTCCGGGCCAGGTCCTAGTGAAACCCATCACAGTGTGCCTTCAGGGTTGTTCTGTCAATGAAGGCAGTGCCTGAAACTAGACCAGCAGCAGGAGAGGCAGACGGCACCATGTCCAGAGATTTGTTTTCAGTGTCCTCTGCTCCTGCATCAAAGAAGGACTATTTTCTCTGTGAGGATGTTCATCTGCGATCTTACTAGCTGTGTGGCTCCCCTTAGTTACCAGGTGTCTGAGGTATCAAAGGCTTTGGTTCTCCATAGTGAGCAGTTCAGCCCCTGTTTCCACAGTGAGCGGGAAGGAAGACACTTCTACGTTTCACTCTCAACGCAGGGGAGTTACTGCATGCTCTTTTAAAACTTCACAAACTTTTCTTTCTTTTGTTTCAGCCCTTTACACTTTTTTTTCTGTTGATGAAAACTTCTCTGAAACTTACTCACATCAGGAGTCTTTGTGAAAAAACATAAAGGAATGGTGCCCAGATGTGTGTGTAGTGTTTTAGCCTCTTCAAAGGAGTGTGTGTGTGCGTGTTTTGAAGGGCAGTTTGTGTGTCACTCCCAGACATGAAAGCTTCTAGCATAAAATAGTGGGTTCATTTACAAGTGCAGTCAGCCATTTGACTGGGGCTGGTTTTATGAATGTTAGAGGGATGTGTGATTCTGTTTGACATTCTGGCACCTTCCCAATATAGGATATGCCTGTTTTCAAGTTTCTCTGCCTCAAACAGAAATCTCCTAAATACGATAAAGCCTAATAAAAGATAATGTGGTGGTTGTGGCAGCTTATTTTACTGTCTGCTTGCTTGCATGCATGTGCACACAGATCATTAGGCCTATTATTGGCTCATGATGAGTAGTACAGTTGTTGGCCTCGAGCAGTGATACACTACATGACCAAAAGTATGTGGACACCTGCTCGACAAACATCTCTTTCCAAAATCATGGGCATTAATATGGAGTTGGTCCCCCCCCTGTGCTGCTATAACAGCCTCCACTCTTCTGGGAAGGCTTTCGACTAGATGTTGGAACACTGCTGCGGGGACTTGCTTCCATTCAGCCATGAGCATTAGTAAGGCGGGCACTGATGTTGGGCAATTAGGCCTGGCAAGCAAGTCGGTGTTCCAATTCATCCCAAAGGTGTTTGATGGGGTTGAGGTCAGGGCTCTGTGCAGGCCAGTCAAGTTCTTCCACACCGATCTCGACCTCGCTTTGTGCACGGGGGTATTGTCATGATGAAACAGGATTGGGCCTTTCCCAAACTGTTGCCACAAAATTGTAAGCACAGAATTGTGAAGAATGTCATTGTATGCTGTAGCGTTAAGATTTCCCTTCACTGAAACTAAGGGGCCTAGCCCAACAAACAGCCCCAGATCATTATCCCTCCTTCACCGAACTTGTTGGCACTATACATTCGGGCAGGTAGCGTTCTCCTGGCATCTGCGAAACCCAGATTCGTCAGTTGCGCATGGTGATCTTAGGCTTGTGTGTGGCTGTTCAGCCATGGAAACCCATTTCATGAAGCTTCCTACGAACCGTTTTTGTGCTGACGTTGCTTCCAGAGGCAGTTTGGAACTCGTGAGTGTTGTAACCGAGGACAGATGATTTTTACGTGCTACCGCTTCATCACTCTGCGGTCCCGTTCTGTGAGCTTGTGTGGCCTACCACTTTGCGTCTGATCCGTTGTTTCTCCTAGACGTTTCCACTTCACCATAACAGCACTTACAGTTGACCGAGGCAGCTCTAGCAGGGCAGAAATTTGACAAACTGACTTGCTGGAAAAGTGGCATCCTATGACAGTGCCACGCTGAAAGTCACCGCTCTTCAGTAAGGCCATTCTACTGCCAATGTTTGTCTATGGAGATTGCATGGCTGTGTGCTCAATTTTATAGAACTGTCAGCAACAAGTGTAGCTGAATTAGCCGAATCTACTAATTTGAAGAGGTGTCCACATACTTTTGTATATTTAGTGTATGTTCAATGACCTCAGATAAAAAGCCATCAGAGGTCATTAACTACTGTGTTGTGTGGGATCTTAAAATATAACATTTTCTGAGGTGGGAGGAGTTTTCATTTGTACATTAGGCCTACTCTACCTGCTGCCATGGTGTCTGATTGACTGTTCTGTTGAAGATTGGAGCGATAACGTTGTTTTTACCTGATATTATTATAACTGTGTCTGTGCGTGTTGATGTGCCTTCCAGGGATCCCCATCAATGTTCCTCCACCTGGTAAGCATTTCTACAGTGATGGAAACAGGATATTGTGTGTCACAGATGTTGGTTCTGGTCTACACTGGATGTTGTGCATGGCAGATGTTGGTGTTGTGGATTGTAGGACTAGTGTCCATGCTGAATGATGGCTTAACCATGACACGGACTGAATGTTTGGTGAAAACAAAACTAGTTAGCAATAGTACTTTTAAGTTAGCATCGTGAGAAGAGGGACATTTGAAAATGTTTGTTTAATGCCTATGAGAAATGAAATTAATGCAATATTCAACAATACTGTCATGATTCTGGTCCAATGCGGTGAGCAACGATTGCCTATCCGGGGTCTGGAAGAAACATTTTCAGCTATCTGTTTATGCCCAGTAATCACAACTTGATGACTGACAGACGGTGTCGTCTTTCCTGCAGGCTACCCTCCTGGCGCACCACCACCTTCTCTGATTCCAACCTTAGACAGGTGAGTCTGTTCTGTCCTGTGTGTCTGTCTGTCTACAGAATGATAGCGCTCTGATTGTTTGTACAGGCTGCACTACATGGGGAGTAGGATCAGGAGAGACAGAAGGAGAAAGGGTGGAGACAATGACATAAACAGAGACAGAGCGAGAGAAGGGCAAGAACACAGCTACTGCCCAACCAGACAGACTGGAGCCAGGAGAACACACAGGCAAGAGATAATGAAAAGGATAATATAGAAATATACAAGTCAAAGGGATACTGCTAGATTCTGGCATGTTCTAATTACCCAGGGTCCGATAAACACGTGGATACCATTTTTATGTATTTCATGGTATCCACACGTTTATTTAATTAGAACAAAGGCTTAAATGCCAGAATCTCAGTAATCCCTTCAAGGGAAGGAGATGAATGTATTTAGAGAGATTATTGTAGATGTGTATTGACGGTACATTGATGACAGCTACCATTGCTTGATTGACAGGGATAAACGCTCAGTTGAAATTAAGAATTTAGAGCAGTGGAGGTTTCTCAGCAGGTTTAATAAAAATAGTGAAATAAACTCAGCAAAAAAAGAAACAGCCCTTTTTCAGGACCCTGTCTTTCAAAGATAATTCGTAAAAATCCAAATGGCTTCACAGATCTTCATTGTAAAGGATTTAAACACTGTTTCCCATGCTTGTTCAATGAACCAGAAACAATTAATGAACATGCACCTGTGGAAGGGTCGTTAATTGCCTAAGCTGTTAGTGTCTTAAGGTCACAGTTATGAAAACTTAGGACACGAAAGAGGCCTTTCTACTGACTCTGAAAAACACCAAAAGAAAGATGCCCAGGGTTCCTGCTCATCTGCATGAACATGCCTTAGGCATGCTGCAAGGAGGCATGAGGACTGCAGATGTGGCCAGGGCAATAAATTGCAATGTTTGTACTGTGAGACGCCTAAGACAGCACTACAGGGAGACAGGACGGACAGCTGATCGTTCTCGCAGTGGCAGACCACGTGTAACAACACCTGCACAGGATCAGTACATCCGAACATCACACCTGTGGGACAGGTACAGGATGGCAACAACAACTGCCCGAGTTACACCAGGAACGCACAATCTCTCCATCTGTGCTCAGACTGTCCACAATAGGCTGAGAGAGGCTGGACTGAGGGCTTGTAGGCCTGTTGTAAGGTAGGTTCTCACCAGACATCACTGGTAACAACGTCGCCTATGGGTACAATCCCAACGTCGCTGGACCAGACAGGACTAGCAAAAAGTACTCTTCACTGATTCGGATTCGCATTTATCGTCGAAGGAATGAGCGTTACACCGATGCCTGTACTCTGGAGCGGGATCGATTTGGAGGTGGAGGGTCCGTCATGGTCTGGGGCGGTGTGTCACAGCATCATCGGACTGAGCTTGTTGTCATTGCAGGCAATCTCAATGCTGTGCGTTACAGGGAACACATCCTCTTCCCTCATGTGGTACCCGTCCTGCAGGCTCATCCTGACATGACCCTCCAGCATGACAATGCCACCAGCCATACTG
This sequence comes from Salvelinus namaycush, assembly GCF_016432855.1. Taxonomy (NCBI): domain Eukaryota; kingdom Metazoa; phylum Chordata; class Actinopteri; order Salmoniformes; family Salmonidae; genus Salvelinus; species Salvelinus namaycush. The sequence goes on from NC_052314.1 coordinate 27,717,395, forward strand.
CTCGTTCTGTGCGTGATTTCCTGCAAGACAGGAATGTCAGTGTTCTGCCATGGCCAGCGAAGAGCCTGGATCTCAATCCCATTGAGCACGTCTGGGACCTGTTGGGATCGGAGGGTGAGGGCTAGGGCCATTCCCCCCCAGAAATGTCCAGGAACTTGCAGGTGCCTTGGTGGAAGAGTGGGGTAACATCTCACAACAAGAACTGGCAAATCTGGTGCAGTCCATGTGGAGGAGATGCATTGCAGTACTTAATGCAGGCTGTGGCCACACTAGATACTGACTGTTACTTTTGATTTTGAACCCCCCCCCCCCCCCCCCCCCCCTTGTTCATTTACACATTCCATTTCTGTTAGTCACATGTCTGTGGAATTGTTCAGTTTGTCAGTTGTTGAATCTTGTTATGTTCATACAAATATTTACACATGTTAAGTTTGCTGAAGATAAACGCAGTTGACAATGAGGACGTTTCTTTTTTTGCTGAGTTTAATAAAGTTGTTATTTTTAGATCAAACTATATTCGCGTCACAAAATAATTGATTTAAACAAACTGTTTTGCAAAGAAGGTCTACAGTAGCCTCAACAGCACTTTGTAGGGTTGCACCATGGTGTAGCCAGAGGACAGCTAGTTTCCGTCCTCCTCTGGTTACATTGACTTCAATACAAAACCTAGGAGGCTTGTGGTTCTCACCCCCTTCCATAGACTTACACAGTAATTGACAACTTCAGGAGGACGTCCTCCAACCTATATTTTTTTCACTTACTTAGTTAGTGAATGCAGCTAGCTAGTTTAGCCTACTCAAACACCTGGCTCAAATAAAGAGGGATGCTATGTTGCCTAGCTGGCTATGGCTATCCAACACTGGAACTCTTCCAAGTCAAGGTAAGCTTTTATGTGAACACCTGCTTGTCGAACACCTCTTTCCAAAATCATGGGCATTAATATGGAGTTGGTCCCCAATTTGCTGCTATAACAGCCTCCACTATTTTTGGAGGACTTTTCACTAGATGTTGGTACATTGCTGGGGGGACTTCCTTCCATTCAGCCCCAAGCGCTTTAGTGAGGTCAGACACTGATGTTGGGCGATTAGGCCTGGCTCGCAGTCAGCGTTACAATTCACCCCAAAGGTGTTTGATGGGCTTGAGATCAGGGCTCTGTGCAGGCCAGTCAAGTTCTTTCACACCGATCTCGACAAACCATTTCTGTATGGACCTCGCTTTGTGCACAGGGGCATTGTCATGCTGAAACCGGAGAGAGCCTTCCCTAAACTGTTGCCACAAAGTTGGAAGCACAGAATCGTCTAGAATGTCATTGTATGCTGTAACATTAAGATTTCCCTTCACTGGAACTCGGTAGTGGAAGATGTAGTGAGTGTTGCAACCGAGAACAAACTATTTTTAAGCTCTACACGATTTTGTCAAATCAAATCCCTATGCCTGTCTACAGACCCGAGAGAACATTTGAATGCGTATTTGACTCTTTTTCGGATTTGCTTCACTGTGCTCCATCCCTGACCTTGTAGTTGGAGTGGCCAAATAAGGCAGTTAAACCAGGAGATTAGTCTCCTGTTTGTGACTTGAGTCTCCTGTTTATCAGTTACTATCCAATGCTTCCCTCCCTCATTCCCTTGCTCCCACTCTCCTTAACAAAACAGCCTCAAGTCACAGCCTTTCTGCATACTCCCACAACTCAGCTTGAATTTATACCACTTAGATCACCACAGGGCCATGTTCTGCTGCAGGCTCAGGCTGTGTCTGGATATTCTTACATGGCCTAATTGCATCGTTGCCTTTTTTATTCTGTTGATTTATTTATTTAGTTTATCTACCCACGTGGATTTAGTTTTCAATTTCTTCTTGCCTCCCTTTTTCTTTGTCTGTCTATCCTGCTTCCTGTCTGCCTGTTTTTCTGACTTTCTCTTCTAACTAAAATGTTCCCCTAATTTCCTTTATCTGTCTGTCTGAATTCAATCACCACTCACCAATCTCCAGTCTAATGGTCTAAACTCACCAAAGCAGAGCGTGTGATTTATTTTAGAATGCATTGTTTTGAATTATAATAACCCAACCGAAGCAGGGCGGGTGGGTTGTCTGCTTTGACGCCTCGCTCAATTAGAAAGTGTCTCTATTTTTGCGTTTTATCGCTAGAGCTGTAGTCACACAAAACAAACATTTTGTCATTCACTTTTTTTTGAGCTCATTTGAATTGGAAGAGGTAGCTAAAGGTTAAGCCTACTATACATGCTACATTAGACCAACTTATGGAAACGCAACATCGCTATCAGCAAAGAAGATTGGAGATATGGACTATCCTGCTAGCATACAGTCACTGCTCTCACTGTCCCATCTGTTCAACCCAACTCGCTCTGCTTGCTCCGCCAGCCTGCTTCTGGTGAGTTTTTCACTTAAAGGATGGTTCCTCTCACATCTGTCCTCTGCCAAATCCTTGTCTCTCTCTTCCAGCCATCTCCACTCACATTTATTAATAATTTCCTCTTTTACCTTCAAACGTCTCTCTCTCATACTGATGTGCACACACACACACACACACACACACACACACACACAAACACACGTATACGCACTCCTGACTTTGAATATTGTGTTGAATTTTTCCCTAGGGGGATTTTAGGAACTGCAGGTAGTACTGGCATGGTCCTGAGCTCTGATTCCTCTGCCAGTGACTGAGGCCCAGGGGCCTCCTTAGGCCCAGCCCAGGGGCCTCCTTAGGCCCAGCCCAGGGAGAGTATAAGACCACTCCTATCTATGTTGATCCCACATACTCACCCTACTTCTCTCTCTTCTCTGAGAGCCAACTGCCATGGAACCCCAATTGGTCCTCTGACCCATTTCCTCCTCCTCCTGACCAATCAGCCACGAAGGAATGTGCCTCCCAACTCTGTTTCTGTACTGCACTGACTCCCCTATGACAGTCTGCCTCTAAAGGCACTACATTTCCTGCATAGATTGAGTTTAATTTTTACATTTTTTTTATGGTGATTACAGGCAAAGTGGTGTGGGGAAGTCCTGTACACTGATTAACCATTAAACACTGCCAAGAGTAATGATCCCCATCTGTAAGTGCCACAGCCAAGTCATCCTGCATGTATCCATTCACAAATAGACCCATCCATCCGCCTTCTACCACTGTTCCTAATTTTCTAGTCATTCCACAGAGAGAAGCCTGCCAGGCCTAAGAGGGAGCAGGTGGGAGTATTTATAGATCAGTATGTTTGGACACACACCTGGTGAGAAGCAGTCCTCTTAGACGGGCCTCACCCTCTTCACCTTCGGGCCCGTGTGGAAATTGTAACTAAGCGAGCGTGTCGCCAGGCTGTGGCGGTGCGGATGGGCAGTGGATCCTGCCAATATCAGTAATACATCCCCCCCGCCTCCCTCTTCCTCCCCCCTGGTTGGCGGGCGAGTGCTGCGCCTTGACAACGAGCCAGTCACATCAAACAGGCGGGAAATGGAGCTCTGAATTTGGAAGAGCTCTTTGATCGTTAAGTTACCAGACCCGTTCCCTTACCTTCCTTTCTTTTTTCATTGTTTTTTTTTTGAACTCCATACGTTTATTTGCCTTCTTTCTTTTATCGGCCATTAAAATGAATGACTTCCTGCGCTGAGTGTTCTGGCTGCCACGGGCTGACTGGCTGCTCTCAGTCCAATTGTTAGACGTTATTTGTTCTCATTTTATCCGTGACGTGTGTTTGCCTGAAGTTTTCCATATGTGTAGTAGAATGTGAGAGCCACTACTCGGCCACATGTGGTGTCAACCAGAGGTTAGAGGGTTGAGCTGAACATTACTACTACGTGGCCTACTACTAGACCGTCAGACACAACTCCAGCCATCAAGGGCCCCAGTCCTGTTCTTACTGTCTCCATGGGACACTATACTGTAGCAATTATTCTGATGTTATGTCCATCCAGGTTCAAAATAGATACACTGCTGTATGATCAAGAGATGTGGATGAAAACTAATCAGATGCACAGGAGTACAAATGTGTTTCTCCTAGAGTGGACTGAGTGTTATACGCTTCTGGTTTGTGTAGTTGTTTTGTGTGTGAATGATGATGTGACCTCGCATGACATTCTCTATGTTCTCCCTACCAGTGGACGCTCTGGAGGCTATGATGGTCGCTCAGCTCCACCGTACCCCCCCTTCCCTCCAGGTAGGCCTCTCCTAGAGTACAGAGTGGAGATTATAGAGGATGTCACATTCACATCTTGCAGTTTGTACTGGTAACTTCCGAAATGATGGAAACACTTGATTAAATGAGGGATACAACGTGTATTGAAAGCAGGTGCTTCCACACAGGTGTGGTTCCTGAGTTGATTGAGCAGTTAACATCCCATCATGCTTCGGGTCATGTAAATAAATGCTGGGCTGGCCATTGTTTTGGCTAACATGGCTATCTCCACATAGGAGGATGTTGATAAACGATGTAAGTCAAATGCCATGGCCAGGTCAGTCACCAGATCTCAACCCAATTGAACACTTATGGGAGATTCTGGAGCACTGCCTGAGACAGTGTTTTCCACAACCATCAACAAAACACCAAATTATGGAATTTTATCTTGACCTTAAAGTCAACAGTACTGTGCAGAAAATGGCATAAACAAAGATACCTATTTGAAATACAGAATTTTCACACCCTCAATGACACTAATGGAAGGGATGTGAAGGTCCATACGTGTGCCAGTGATGCCTCTGGAGTTTAGGGATATAATGGGACATTAGTTGGTTCTTCCAGTGGAATAGCCCAAAATCAGTCATTCACACCATTTCCTGCTTCCGCTGACATTTTTGGAACATGGAAAATTAGGATATTTCTTTCTGAAGAAAATTGACCCTTCAACTGGTGTGTTTTAATCAAAGCCTCACACATTTTAAGCTGTATGTATGGTGTAAGAGAAGGGCTCTGAAAAAGTTTTGCCATGTAGTTTTTTTACTCCATAAAAGTCTCAACAATTAACACAACTTTGGTTTGTTCTGTTTCCCTCCTCAGCTACCTGTCCTAGATATGCTGTTTGAGTTAGATTAGCATGTTTGGGGCTTTCTAAAAATCCTGTTTTGAGAGATTTTTGTTTTGATGAAGCACTGCACTCTGAAGTTACATTGTTCATTTATTGAGCTGTCATTTAGAATTTTCTTTGCAGAAAGTTGAATACAATGGTTCATAATAGCTATCGTCATAGATAAGTCAGTATGTCATTTTTTTTCAGTTTTTGGGGGGAAGCTGAACACTAATGTGTAGGTGTAAAAATATAATTGTGTCTCCTCCAATCAGGTGACTGACCTGCTTTTTCCCCTCAGGTGTGTACCCTCCTCCTCCCCCGGGTAGCGCAGCAGCCTCCTGGGCCGGGGTATTCGACAGTGCCAAGGCCTGGGAGTACTACGCGCAGCGGGACAACGAGCGAGAGCGCCACAAGGAAAGAGACAGAACCAGAGAACGCGGACACGAGAAAGAAAGAGAGAGGGAGAGAGAGCACAACCCTTCCTCCCAGGTCGTCAACAGGTGATAACCTGAGCAGTAGATGGAGATTTTACCTTAGTATGGCCAAACATAATAAGAATGCAACATGAACTGTTGTTATTATACAATACACTATATATACAAAAGTATGTAGACACCCCTTCAAATTAGTGGGTTGGGTTATTTCAGCCACACCCATTGCTGACAGGTGTATAAAATCGAGCACACTGCCATGCAATCTCCATAGATAAACATTGGCAGTAGAATGTCCTTACTGAAGAGCTCAGTGACTTTTAATGTGGCACTGTCATAGGATGCCACCTTTCCAACAAGTCAGTTCATCATATTTATGCCCTGCTATAGCTGCCCCGATCAACTGTAAGTGGTGTTGTTGTGAAGTGGAAACATCTAGGGGCAACAACGGCTGAGCCGCGAAATGGTAGGCCACACAAGCTCACAGAACGGGACCACTGAGTGCTGAAGCGCATAGTGTGTAAAAAAAAATAATAAAAAATAAATAAATAAAAAAAGTCTGTCCTCGGTTGCAACACTCACTACCGAGTTCTAAACGGCCTCTGGAAGCAACGTCAGCACAAGAACTGTTCGTACGAAACTTCATGAAATGGGTTTCCATGGCAAAGCAGCCACGCACAAGCCTAAGATCACCATGCGCAATGCGAAGTGTCGGCTGGAGTTGTGTAAAGCTCACCGCAGTGGAAACGCGTCCTCTGGAGTGATGTATCGCGCTTCACCATCTGGCAGTCCGACTGACGAATATGGGTTTGGCGGATGCAAGGAGAATGCTACCTGCCTGAATGCATAGTGCGAACTGTAAAGTTTGGTGGAGGAGGAATAATGGTCTGGGGCTGTTTTTCATGGTTCGGGCAAGGCCCCTTATTTCCAGTGAAGGGAAATCTTAATGCTACAGCATACAATGACATTCTAGACGATTCTGTGCTTCCAACTTTGTGGCAACAGTTTGGGGAGGGCCCTTTCCTGTTTCAACATTACAATGCCCCTGTGCACAACGCAAGGTCCATACAGAAATGGTTTGTTGAGATTGGTGTGGAAGAACTTGACTTTCCTGCACTGAGCCCTGACCTCCACTCCATCAAACACCTTTGGGATGAATTGGAACGCCGACTGTGATCCAGGCCTAATCGCCCAACATCAGTGCCTGACCTCACTAAAGCTCTTGTGGCTAAATGGAAGCAAGTCCCCGCAGCAATGTTCCAACATCTAGTGGAAAGGCTTCCCAGAAGAGTGGATGCTGTTATAGCAGGAAATGAATTCCCATGATTTTGGAATGAGATGTTTGAGCAGATTTCTACATACTTTTGGTCATGTAGTGTATGTTAAAGAGTTAGATATCCTTTACTCTTTTGTCCTCTGTCTCATATTGTTTTCTCCTTAGTAAACACTTAAAGGGATACTTCGGTATTTTGGCAATGAGGCCCTTTTATCTACTTCCATAGAGTCAGATGAATTTGGGATTACCATTATGTCTCTGCTTATGGTTTGAAGGAAGTCGCTAACTAGCGCTAGCGCAATTGCTAAGCAGTGTTGGCGCAATGACTGGAAGTGTTCACTCTCTCTCCATCTGTCCTCCCTGTGAGCCCCCCCCTCTCTCTCTCATCCTCCCACCACACACTCCATTGACTCCACTGTTGGGCAGTGCAGAGTGCAGACAGGCCTGAGCTGATCCAGTGCTGCCAGCTGTGGTACTGGATGTTGCTGCTGGGTGCATATGTACTGTAGGTGCCAGCCCAGCCCAGCCTGGCCTCCCCGCACACACATGTGCAGCAGGCGGAGAGAAAGGGGGTGGTGGGGGGGGGTAGAGAGAGAAGGAAACAGGACAGAATAGACAGAAGAGCAACACTGCAGTCCTTCAGAATAGAGGGGTTTAATGGTTGCCAGGTGCTAGTGTTAGGAAAGTGGAGGCAGGGGTGGGGACGTGTACTTGCTCTGCCACTCGGGTTGGAGCTGGGTAGTGGGTGAAACCTCTGGTTGTCTGCTCTACAGCTGTTGCAACAGGGGATGGAATAGAGCTGAGAAAGAACTATTATAAGACACACAGGCTGTCTGGTGCAGAGGGGCCAACAAGAGGAATGGGGAGAGATCACAACACATTCAGTCAGTGAAGGAGCTGCAGAGGGCAAGACGCGCGCACACACACACACACACAGTTCAGACGCAACATTTATGGCTGGCACGGTTAAGAGCTTTGCTTGACGTACCAATTGGTTTCATACAACTGCTCTCAACACTGCAGCAGACGTACTTGTTGGTTTTGGGTTGACTTCAGGCATAACAGTGACCTGTCACAGAAGTCCTCCACCTGAGAATCAGAGGCCATGATTGTGCTTCCGTTGTGGGTGTGGTAGAGGAGCAACCTTTATTTGCATGCAATTAGCATATACCGAGTGTACAAATCATTAGGAACACCCGCTATTTCCATAACATAGACTGACCAGGTGAAAGCTATGATCCCTTATTGATGTCACTTGTTAAATCCACTTCAATCATTGTAGATGAAGGGGAGGAGGCCGGTTAAAGAAGGATTTTTATGCCTTGAGACAATAGAGACATGGATTGTGTGTGTGCCATTCTGAAGGTGATTGGGCAAGACACTCGATTGAAGTGCCTTTGAACAGGATATGGTAGTAGGTGCCAGGCACACCGGTTTGAGTGTCTCAAGGACTGCAACGCTGCTGGGTTTTTCATGCTCAACAGTTTCCCTGGTGTATCCAAGAATGGTCCACCACCCAAAGGACATCCAGCCAACTTGACACAACTATGGGAAGCATTGGAGTCAGCATGGACCAACATCCTTGTGGAACGCTTTCGACAACTTGTAGAGACCATGGCTCGACGAATTGAGGCTGTTCTGAGGACGAAAGTGGGTGAAACTCAATATTAGGAAGGTGCTCCTAATGTTTTGTACACTCGGTGTATATTAACATGCGTTACCATTTCTCCCGACAGTGGAAGAACTTCTCTGGCACTCTGCGGGGAAACAAAGACGTGCTTCACCCGCACCGTGCCGAAAGAGCGGCAGAGGCTGCCCAACTACCCTCAAAGTCAAACATGGCAATCTATTGTTTCAGACGGCACTCTATCTCCGTTCTTCCATGGAGAAAGTGACATATTTTTTTAGTTTGGTGCGGCGATAAAGCTCTGTTTGAACTAGGGCGTAGAGAAAGTTATGTCCCAGTGCTTTCCAGTCTGGTAGGTCTATCCAGGGTCTCTGCTGTTCTCTCCTAGATGAGCCCTGTCTGTCCCCTCAGTACTGTAGCTCTCTGCTGATTTTTTTCCTTCTTTTTTTTCTTTTTTTCTCACCTTTATTTAACCAGGTAGGCTAGTTGAGAACAAGTTCTAATTTAAAACTGCGACCTGGCCAAGATAAAGCATAGCAATTCGACACATACAACAACACAGAGTTACACATGGAATAAACAAAACATACAGTCAATAATACAGTAGAAAAATAAGTCTATATACAATAATGTGAGCAAATGAGGTGAGATAAGGGAGGTAAAGGCAAAAAAAGGCCATGGTGGCGAGGTAAATACAATAGCAAGTAAAACACTGGAATGGTAGATTTGCAGTGGAAGAATGTACAAAATGGAAATAACGGGGTGCAAAGGAGCAAAATAAATAAATACAGTAGGGGAAGAGGTAGTTGTTTGGGCTAAATTATAGATAGGCTATGTACAGGTGCAGTAATCTGTGAGCTGCTCTGACAGCTGGTGCTTAAAGCTAGTGAGGAAGATAAGTGTTTCCAGCTTCAGAGATTTTTGTAGTTCGTTCCAGTCATTGGCAGCAGAGAACTGGAAGGATATGCGGCCAAAGGAAGAATTGGTTTTGGGGGTGACCAGTGAGATATACCTGCTGGAGCGCATGCTACGAGTGGGTGCTGCTATGGTGACCAGTGAGCTGAGATAAGGTCGGGCTTTACCTAGCAAAGACTTGTAGATAACCTGTAGCCAGTGGGTTTGGCGACGAGTATGAAGCGAGGGCCAGCCGACGAGAGCGTACAGGTCGCAATGGTGGGTAGTGTATGGGGCTTTGGTGACAAACCGGATGGCACTGTGATAGACTGCATCCAGTTTGTTGAGTAGAGTGTTGGAGGCTATTTTATAGATGACATCACCGAAGTCGAGGATCGGTAGGATGGTCAGTTTTACGAGGGTATGTTTGGCAGCATGAGTGAAGGATGCTTTGTTGCGATATAGGAAGGCGATTCTAGATTTCATTTTGGATTGGAGATGCTTAATGTGAGTCTGGAAGGAGAGTTTACAGTCTAACCAGACACCTAGGTATTTGTAGTTGTCCATGTATTCTAAGTCAGAGCCGTCCAGAGTAGTGATGCTGGACGGGCGAGCAGGTGCGGGCAGTGATCGGTTGAATAGCATGCATTTAGTTTTACTTGCGTTTAAGAGCAGTTGGAGGCCACGGAAGGAGAGTTGTATGGCATTGAAGCTCGTCTGGAGGTTAGTTAACACAGTGTCCAAAGAGGGGCCAGAAGTATACAGAATGACGAGCTCCCCTGCGATCCTAGTTCCTATTTTCACCTAGTGCCTATTTTCAGTGCTCTACTCTACTGCCCTACATTTCCAGAGCACACAGTGGGGTTGACCAGTAGCCAAATGTCTCATTAATTTATATGAACTCAGACAAATGCCAAGTATGATACACACGTCCTGCCTCTTGCTCACTCACTCCTTCTCATGCCCACAATATCGTGCAGCTTACCAACCCTCCCTCTCACTGTGCCTACTTGACAGAATCCCTACACATTCACACTGTCTCCCTCCTAAACACACTGTGACTAGTGATGTTCTTCATCTAGTGTCTTTCTGTCGCAACTCTCTGCTGCAGTGGGTCGTGTAGAGGATCATATGGAGGAGAGCTGTGTTTCGTGTCATATGAGGGAAGAGGGGCTGTGAGGCTGTAACGTAACCGCAGGAGGAGAGGAGGAAGTCAGGGAGGGCCAGCCATGTGTGTGACAGGCCCACTGGAACAGACAGAACTGCTCTTAAAGTCACTGTGGTTCTGTTCTGGTCCCCATGGGTAGCTCCTGTTTCCCTGTCTCCCAGGGTGGTCATGCCTCCAATGTGTGGGTGTGTGTGTGTGTGCCCGCGCCACATTCTGATCACATGGCATGATGCATGTTGGGTACATGGAGGTGCGCCGAAGGTATCTATTTGGAGTAGTGAGTGATGTATTTTGTCTGTGTTGGCAGCAGAGGCTCATCCCTTCTGGCCTATGGCCACCCTGGTTGCATAGTGGTGTCAGTGGTCTATGTTCTGTCTGCAGGCTGCTCTTTAAGGGCTCTACTTAGCACCACTGATAGGCTCTGAGGCAGAGCCCTCTGGGCGCCAGCTTCTGGCATGACCACCAGCCAGGCATGTTTGGGAGTTAGCACCTAGGTTAACACTAGCTAATGCAACACAGAACGGTCAGGCTCACCTCCTAAAGACACCGACCACTCACACATTTTACACTCACTAGCACATTTTCTCTGTCTCTTCTGCCCGGTGCAGACAACCCTGGGCAGCTGGTTGGCCATTTGGTGAACACTTGTCCTCTGAATGTGATCTCATCCCTGTAGCTCATTATGGAGGGGCTGGGTTTGTCCTCTCTCCAGCTGGCAGGATAACACACACACACACACACAGGGATTGTATTAGTGTTCTGAGTGTTTATAATAGTAATCCATATGTAAAAGTTACACACTTTCTCTTTCTGACACATCTACACAGGTGGCGTGTATCTGTTCAGTGTTAATGGAGACTGAATTTGGAAATGCATGCTTGTTCCCCAGGCTTACAGTGACACAACTCATTCTCACTCATGCATTTGTTCCTGTATTAAACCTGCACTAGGAAGCACTCGCTTATTCATTCACAGTTACAGTAACTCTGTGTGAAGTGGGTATAAGTGTGTTAGTGCTAACAACTGTGGAAGACTGTAAACAGGCCTTCAGGTCTGCACTCCCACTGGTAATAGAAGAACTGCCAGTGCCCAAATATTTAATGAGTCCTTTAACCTTAGCTCGCTCTCTCTCTGGTAGAACGCCCTTCTTGCCTCTCAGATCGTTCACAGCCCCCCTGGGTTGGGGACAGAAGCACCAGATCATCAGCAAACAGTAGACATTTAACTTCAGATTCTAGTTGGGTGATGCAGGGTGCTAGAGACTGTTCTAGTGCCCTCTCCAATTCTCTCTCTCTCGCTTTCTCCCTGTCATAGAAGTCCTCCACCTGCGAATCCAAGGCTATGATTGTGCCTCCATTTTGGGTGCGGTAGAGAAGCTATCTTTATTTGCATGCAATTAACATACACTGAGTATACAAAACATTAGGAACACCTTCCTGATATTGAGTTGCATCCCCCCCCTTTTGCCCTCAGAACAGCCTTAATTCGTCGGGTCATGGACTCTACAGGGTGTCGAAAGCGTTCCACACGGATGCTGGCCCAAGTTGACTCCAATACTACCCGTAGTTGTGTCAAGTTGGCTGGATGTCCTTTGAGTGATGGACCATTCTTGATACACACGGGAAACTGTTCAGCGTTAACCCAGTCGCGTTGCAGTTCTTGACACATTCAAACCAGTGCATCTGGCACCTACTACCATACCACGTTCAAAGGCATATCAATCTTTTGTCTTTTCCATTCACCCTTTGAATTTGGAAACGCATTCTTGTTCCCCAGGCTTACAGTGACACAGCTCATTCTCACTCATGCATTTGTTCCTGTATTAAACCTGCACTAGGAAGCACTCGCTTATTCATTCACAGTTACAGTAACTCTGTGTGAAGTGGGTATAAGTGTGTTAGTGCTAACAACTGTGGAAGACTGTAAACAGGCCTTCAGGTCTGCACTCCCACTGGTAAAAGAAGAACTGCCAGTGCCCAAATATTTAATGAGTCCTTTAACCTTAGCTCGCTCTCTCTCTGGTAGAACGCCCTTCTTGCCTCTCAGATCGTTCACAGCCCCCCTGGGTTGGGGACAGAAGCACCACATCATCAGCAAACAGTAGACATTTAACTTCAGATTCTAGTTGGGTGATGCAGGGTGCTGCAGACTGTTCTAGTGCCCTCTCCAATTCTTTCTCGCTCTCTATCTCGCTCTCTCTGGCAAGTTGTTTTTTAATATGTCAGCTAGAGTTAGCAAACTTTTTCCCTTGTTCAACGCACCTCTGGTTTGGCTTCAATCACCCTCACTACTAGCTATAGATTGGAACGTAAGATAATGTGATTTAACCCAAAAATGTTGGGCCATTATACTGGTAGTTACAGGTGTGGCTATACAAAACGTTGATAGAAATGCTTCAACTATCCTGGTATTGGGGATACTATCTTCGTCCTCGCTTCTCGTAAAATGTCTGTATTCAGTTGCAGTGGGTCCGTTTGAATATAGAAAATATTTCAAATAAATCTCTATTTTGGTCCATGAGGTAATCCAACTGTGTACACCGCCATCTTTTCAAATTGATTGAGACAGGTGGTCCACTATAAGTGCCACATGTTATAATGACAGACGACTGTCTCGATCAATGAGAGAAGACTTGAAATTAACAAGATGGCGGTGTACATATTGTTGGATTACTTCATGGAACAAAACATGTATTTATTTTAATAACGGAGCATTTTGTAAATTCAATCGGTCTTCCTGCAAATGGACATGGACATTTTGAGACTCCTGTCCATGAATCCAGGACAAAGATGGTATCCCCAATACTTACTACTTTAGTAAGATAGATACTATCCACTGCAGTGCTGTCTTACATTGGTATTCGGACACGGCCAGTATCTCATTGAAAAGTGTTTCTTGTTCTCTTTGCCTTCGTCAGAGCTTTAAACAAAATACACGTTACATGTTTGGGATGCTCTGGATCAATGTGTTCCAGTATTACGGAACTTCGCACAGCCATTGAAGAGAAGTGGGACAACATTCCACAGGCCACAATCAACAGCCTGATTAACTCTATGCGAAGGAGATGTCGCACTGCATGAGACAAATGCTGGTCTCACCAGATACTGAAGGATTTTCTGATCCACACCCCTACCTTTAAAAAAAAAAAAAAAAAAAAGCTGTTTGTGACCAACAGATGCGTGTCTGTATTCCCAGTCATGTGAAATCCATAGATTAGGGCCTAATGAATTCATTTGAATTGACGGATTTCCTTATATGAACTGTACAATCTTGGAAATTGTTGCATGTTGTGTTTATTTTTGTTCAGTGTATTTATCAAGAGATTTCATCTATATTTTCTGTAGCAGTCTATTTGCCACCACAAATTGATGCTGGCACTAAGACCACACTCAAAGAGCTGTATAGGTCCATAAGCAAACAAGAAAATGCACATCCAGAGGCAGCATTTCTTGTGGCCGGTGATTTTAATGCAGGGAAACTGAAATATGTTTGAACATTTTTACCAGCATGTCACCTCTGCAACTAGAGGCCACAAAATTCTTGATCACTTTTACGCCACACACAGAAAATCATACAAGGTGTTTCCCTCCCTTTGGCAAATCAGACCATTACTATATCCTCTTAATTCCTGCTTACAAGCAAAAACTCAAACACAGGAAGTACCAGTGACACGCTCAATACGGAGGTGGTCCGATGAAGCGGAAGCGGATGCTTATACAAAAGTATGTGGACACCCCTTCTAATTACTAGATTCGGCTATTTAAGCCACTCTTGTTGCTGACAGGTGTAAAAAAAATTGAGCACAGAGCCATGCAATCTCCATAGTATGCCACCTCTCCAACATGTCTCAGTTCATCAATTTGCACAGCTAGAGCTGCCCCGGTCAACTGTGTTTGATTTTGTGAAGTGGAACATCTAGAATCAACAACGGCTCAGCCTAGAAGTGGTAGGCCACACAAGCTCACAAAACGGGGCCGCCAAGTGGTGAAGGGCGTAGAGGGTGTAAAAATCATCTGTCCTCGGTTGCAACACTCACTACCGAATTCCAAACTGCCTCTGGAACCAACGTCAGCACAAGAACTGTTCGTCGGGAGCTTCATGAAATGGGTTTCCATGGCCAAGCAGCAAGCTTAAGATCACCGTGCGCAATGCCAGGAGTTGGCTGGAGTGGTGTAAAGCTCGCCGCCATTGGACTCTGGAGCAGTGAAAACGCATTCTCTGGTGTGAATAATCATTCTTCACCATCTGTGAGTCCGACGGACAAATCTGGGTTTAACACTACCTGCCCCAATGCATAGTGCCAACTGTAAAGTTCGGTGGAGGAGTATTTAATTGTCTGGCGCTGTTTTTCATGGTTTGTGCTAGGCCCCTTAGTTCCAGTGAAGGGAAATCTTAATGCTACAGCATACAATGACATTCTAGACGATTCTGTGCTTCCAACTTAGTGGCAACAGTTTTGAGAAGGCCCTTACTTGTTTCAGCAGGACAATGCCCCATGCACAAAACAAGGTCCGCACAGAAATGTTTTGTCGGTCAGTGTGGAAGAACTTGACTGGCCTGCACAGAGCCCTGACCTCAACCCCATCAAACACCTTTGGGATGAATTGGAACGCTGACTACGAACATCAGTGCTCGACCTCACTAATGCTCTTGTGTCTTAATGGAAGCAAGTCCCTGAACCAATGTTCCAACATCTAGTGGAAAGCCTTCCCAGAATAGTGGATGCTGTTATAGCAGCAAAGGGGGACCAACTCCATATTAACGCACATGATTTTGGAATGAGATGTTCGATGAGCAGGTGTCCACATACAGTTGAAGTCGGAAGTTTACATAAACTTCAGGGCCATCACAAAGCCCTGACCTCAATCCCATAGAATATTTGTGGGCAGAACTGAAAAAGCATGTGCGAGCTAGGAGGCCTGAGAACCTGACTCAGGAGGAATGGGCCAAAATTCTCCCAACTTTTTGTGGGAAGCTTGTGGAAGGCTATTTTACCTTTATTTAACTAGGCAAGTCAGTTAAGAACAAATTCTTATTTTCAATGACTGCCTAGGAAGAGTGGGTTGTTCAGGGGCAGAATGACAGATTTTTACCTTGTAAGCTCGGGGATTCGATCTTGCAACCTTTCGGTTACTAGTTCAACGCTCTAACCACTAGTGAGGGTGAGGGAGCGCTTTGTAAATGTGTTTCTTTGTGTGGAGTAATGGCGATTTTAGAGTTTTTTTTTTTTTTACTCTGGTTGCACAGGTGACGTGCTGGTAAAACTTAGGTAAGATGAATTTCAGAAACCCTGCATTAAAATCCCTGGCCACTAGCAGCGCTGCCTCTGGATGTGTATTTTCTTGTTTGCTTATGGCCCTATACAGCTCGTTTAGTGCAGTCTTAGTGATTAGAAAACCCAGCTAGACGCATATTGTCCTTGTTCAGCCATTACGCTGAGAAACACAGGATATTACAGTTCTTCAGGTCCCATTGATAGGATCATCTCAAACGGATATCGTCCATTTTGTTATCTAGTGATTGTACGTTCGCCAGTTGAACTGAGGATAGAGGGGGTTTATACTCTTCCTCTTTCGAGTCCCGGGGCTTAGTGCCGGAATGAGCATTACATCCACAGCTGCCGACTCATTGAAGTAGATATCTGTTCTGATGTCCAGAAGCTGTTTTTGGTCATAGGAAATGATGGCGGGAATATTATGTACTAAAATAGTTAAGACCAGCGGGGGAGACACACAAAATAGTAGAATTTGTCAGGAGCCCGTAAAACGGCAGCTATCCACTGCAACCCCGTCTTCACACGTTCCTACTACGTAGTCCTATGGACTGAAAGATCCTTGCTCTAATCTATTTTGAAATCCAATACACATGTGTATTCTCTTCTCTGTAGTCATTATTATAGAAACAACCACTTGTGCTCTGTGAGATTTCAGCCCTTTAGGACAGGGATTTTCAAACTGGGTTCTGAAGGGGGCGTAACATGCTGACCAAACCGCGTGCGTGAGTCAGGCGCTAAAATAGAGCTTGGTTCTATTTGTGGCGCTTAATGCGCTGCAAGTCCCGTCTCTCCCATCTCCTCATTGGTTTTTAGGAGCATAGACCCACGTGGGTGATGAACTGAGAGATGAACTGAGGTCCACACTCCAGTCCAGTTGGTGGTGTAATGCTCCTTAAAGTTGGTTGCCAACCGCCCTATAAAGTCCAAAGAAGAAGCCTGAAGGAGGAGAGATTACTAGAAACAAATGGTTTTCCCTTTTATCTGTGGATGAATTGTCGGAGTAGAGGACCTTGTGCATTTCAGGTAAAATAACAACCCAATGTTTATATCCCAGGACGAATTAGCTAGCAACAGCAAGTTAGCTAGCTAAATTGCCTTAAATGTTTAATGCTTTTCAACCTGTCCCAAAATTAATATAGTTTAAGAATTTTGTTTTGATATTTCAACCTGCACGTCCTGATATTTCAACATGCACACGAGGACGCACGCGCTCGAGCAGTCTGGTCTTGTAAGGGGATCAGCAGAAAGGGGATCAGCATGTAAGGGGATCAGCAGAAATTGTGAGATTTTGTTGGTTTTTGCCCCCAAAAAAATCTACACTAATTTAAATATTGGTTTTATTACTCCTACAAAACATGTTTTGGGTAAAATAATGATCAGTCTTACTGTCTTTCCTATCCACCCCTACTTTTCACCAATATGCAAATAGCCGTTGCACTTGCCTCTTCCACTCTGTAAACCAGTGGTAGTCATTGCGCGGCTCACGAGTCTCATGTAGCTTTCAGGAACTTAATTGCTGTTTCGGTTTTTATTTTAAGGGGTTCCTCGGCCAGGGGCTAAATCATATTTTGGGGTCCTTGATAGGGCTGGGCGATATGGACAAAATATCATATCACAATATTTTTGACGGTATTTTATGTTTTTGAATAATATACGTTCTAAATATGTTTGATTAGTTCATGACCCTAGGGTGGCAACACAAATTTGTAAGTGATTTCAAGGGGGCTTTCTCAATTTATACTGTTCTATTCAACTCCAAACAAAACACATTTTCAGCATTTTCATCAATTTATGCATTTCCTGCACTTTTATTATAATTTCCACACTGTGCCAGATATGATATGGGCAAAAAATATAGGCCTAGTTAATTGGTGAACTGTTGGAATCTTGGTAATATAATGATTATTGTAATTCTATAGTGGGCAACACCTTGAATAAATTGTTATTTGACATGACAATGAATAAATAAACCAGGGAGGAATTATTGACAGGGTAGTGTTGGTCAGTGTTTCCAGGTGACCCTTAATTAATGTTACATTACATGTTTTCTTACTACATGTAGCTAGCTAGCTAACATATTCATCCTTTGCCTATTCCTCTCTGATAAGCATGTTTGTGCAACTGTATCTTATCTAGTTTCAGAGTGGGTGACAAGGAATAAGTTAGTCCTAAATATTTCTAAAACTTAAAGCATTGTATTTGGGACAAATCATTCACTAAACCCTAATCCTAAACTAAATCTTGTAATAAGAAATGTGGAAATTTAGCAAGTTGAGGTGACTAAACTGCTTGGAGTAACCCTGGATTGTAAACTGTCATGGTCAAAACATATTGATACAACAGTGGCTAAGATTGGGAGAAGTCTGTCCATAATAAAGCAATGCTCTACCTTCTTAACAGCACTATCAACAAGGCAGGTCCTACAGGCCCTAGTTTTGTTGCACCTGGACTGCTGTTCAGTCGTGGGGTCAGGTGCCACAAAAATGGACTTAGGAAAATTGCAATTGTCTCAGAACAGGGCAGTACGGCTGGCCCTTGGATGTACACAGAGAGATAATATTAATAATATGCATGTCAATCTCTCCTGGCTCAAAGTAGAGGAGAGATTGACTTCATCACTACTTTTATTTATGAGAGGTATTGACATGTTGAATGCACCGAGCTGTCTGTTTGAACTACCTGCACACAGCTCGGACACCCATGCATACCCCACAAAACATGCCACAGTCCAGAACAGACTATGGGACGCGCACAGTACTACATAGAGCCATGACTACATGGAACTCTATTCCACATCAAGTAACTGATGCAAGCAGTAAAATTAGATTTAGAAAAATAACAAATACGTTTAAAATACACCTTATGGAACAGCTGGGACTGTGAAGCAACAAAGATAGGCACAGACACATGCATACATACACATGGGTTTTGTACTGTAGAAATGTGGTGGAGTAGGGGCCTGAGGGAATGTATTGTAATGTTTTTAAAATTGTATAAACTACCTTAATTTTGCTGGACCCCAGGAAAAGCAAGGCAGCAGCTAATGGGGATCCATAATAAATACAAATACCAACACTGGTACCAGGCAGTATTAGTTAGCTATGTTTGCTCTCCACTCTTAGTACATGTACCAATCTAGCTAGCCAGCTAACTAGCGATTAGCATAAGCAGCTAACACAAATTATTGTAGCAACACCTTTCTAAGAAAGACAAAATAGAAGATACAGACATTATACGCACCGGAGCTCATATCACATTTAACAAACATGGATATACCATTATAGAAGGTAAAGTAAAGACTCAAACCGGTCTGTGCGTCAATATTGATTTACAGTACCAGTCAAAAGTTTGGACACACCTTCTCATTCAAAGGTTTTTCTTTATTTTTACTATTTTCTACATTGTAGAACAATAGTGAAGACATCAAAACTATGAAATAACGGATATGGAATCATTTAGTAACCAAAAAAGTGTTAAACAAAGTAGCCACCATTTGCCTTGACAGCTTTGCACACTCTTGGCATTCTCTCAACCAGCTTCACCTGGAATGCTTTTCCAACAGTCTTGAAGGAGTTCCCATGCTGAGCACTTGTTGGCTGCTGTTTCTTCACTCTGCGCAACTCATCCCAAACTCATCCCAAACCTTCTCAAATGGGTTGAGATCGGGTGATTGTGGAGGCCAGGTCATCTGATGCAGCACTCCATCACTCTCCTTCTTGGTCAAATAGCCCTTACACAGTCTGGAGGTGGGTTGGGTCATTGTCCTGTTGAAAAACAAATTATGTCCCACCAGCGCAAACCAGATAGGATGGTGTATTGCTGCAGAATGCTGTGGTAGCCATGCTGGTTAAGTGTGCCTTGAATTCTAAATAAATCTCTGACAGTGGCACCATCACACCTCCTCCTCCATGCTTCACGGTGGGAACCACACATGATGGAGATCATCCGTTCACCTACTCTGTGTCTCACTTAGACACGGCGGTTGGAACCAAAACTCTCAAATTTGGACTCATCAGATCAAAGGACAGATTTCCACCAGTCTAATGCAGATTGCTCGTGTTTCTTGGCCCAGGCAAGTTTCTTATTCTTATTGGTGTCCTTTAGTAGTGGTTTCTTTGCAGCAATTCAACCATGAAGGCCTGATTCACACAGTCTCATCTGAACAGTTGATGTGTCTGTTACTTGAACTCGATGAAACATTTATTTGGGCTGCAATTTCTGAGGCTGGTAACTCTAATGAATGTATCCTCTGCAGCATAGGTAACTGTGGGTTATTCTTTCCTGTTGCGGTCTTCATGAGAGCCAGTTTCATCATAGCACTTGATGGTTTTTGCGACTGCACTTAAAGAAACTTTGAAAGTTCTTAATTTTCCGGATTGACTGACCTTTGTCTTAAAGTAATGGCTATCGTTTATCTTTGCTTATTTGAGCTGTTCTTGCCATTAATATGGACTTTGTCTGTTACCAAATAGGGCTATCTTCTGTATACCACCCCTACCTTGTCACAACACAGCTGATTGGCTCAGGGGTGTGTACTTAGTCCCCTCCTGTACTCACTGTTCACTCACGACTGTGTGGCCCAACACGACTCCAACACCATTGTTAAGTTTGCTGACAACACAACAGTGGTAGGCCTGATCACCGGCAACGATGAGACGGCCTATAGAGAGGAGGTCAGAGAGCTGGCAGTGTGGTGCCAGGACAAAAACCTCTACCACAACATGAGCAAGACAAAGGAGCTGATCGTGGACTACAGGAAATGGCGGGCCGAACAGGCCCCCATTAACATCGACGGGCTGTAGTGGAGTGGGTCGAGAGTTTCAAGAGTTTCCTTGGTGTCCACATCACCAACAAACTATCATGGTCCAAACACACCAAGACCGTCGTGAAGAGGTCATGACAAAACCTTTTCCTCCTCAGGAGACAGCTGCACATTCGAGACCATCCTGACCGGTTGCATCACCGCCTGGTATGGCAACTGCTCGGCATCTGACCTTAAGGCACTACAGAGGGTAGTGCGTACTGTCCAGTACATCACTGGGGTCAAGCTTCCTGCCATCCAAGACCTAATATAATAGGCGGTGTCAGAGGAAAGCCCATAGAGTTGTCAGAGACTCCAGGCACCCAAGTCAGAATGTTTTCCTCTGCTACCGCACGGCAAGCGGTACCGGAGCTCCAAGTCTAGGACCAAAAGGCTCCTTAACTTCTACCCCCAAGCCATAAGACTGCTGAACAATTATTCAAATGGCCACCGAACTATTTACATTGACACGCCCCCCATTTGTTTTGTACACTGCTGCTACTCACTGTTTTATTATCTATGCATAGTCACTTCACCCCTACCTACATGCACATATTACCTCAAGTAACCTGTCCCCCCGCACTCTGACTTGGTACCGGTACCCCCTGTATATAGCCTCGTTACTGTTATGTTATTGTGTTTTCATAATTTTTATACTTTAGTTTATTTGGTAAATATTTTCTTAACTCTTCTTGAACTGCACAGTTGGTTAAGGGCTTGAAAGTAAGCATTTCACGGTAAGGTCTACACTTGTTGTATTCGGCGCCTGTGACACAGTTTGATTTGAAATGCAATAAGAAGGAAAGAAATTCCACATAACTTTTAGCAAGGCACACCTGTTAATTGAAATGCATTCCAGGTGACTACCTCATGAAGCTGGTTGAGAGAATGCTAAACGTGTGCAAAGCTGTCAAGGCAAAGAGTGGCTACTTTGAAGAATCTCATATAACATTTTGATTTGTTTAACCCCTTTTTTGGTTACTACATGATTCCATATGTGTTTCATAGTTTAGATGTTTTCACTATTATTCTACAATGTAGAACGTATAAAAATAAAGAAAAATCCTGGAATGAGCAGGTGTCCTAACTTTTAACTGGTACTGTATAATAAAATACAGTATATCACCCAGCCCTAATCCTTGACATAGATGTTTTTTTTTTTTAACCCCTGCTTTAGAAGACTGGAGGTGAATGCCTGTTTCAGCTGCTGTCACTGTGTCGTACCTGCAGCTCTGCAGCATAAAAAACACCCCGCCACTGTGTGTGTGTGTGTGTGTGTGTGTGTGTGTGTGTGTGTGTGTGTGTGTGTGTGTGACACTGCTGAGGTCGTGAGAGGGGAGGGAAGGTGTGAGTTAGTGAATGATGGTGTGAAAGAGCATGGCCCTGTGGGACCAGGAGTCCTCCAGTAAATAATGGAGCTGTATTTGAGTCCAGAGGATAGGGGGATGCTGCTGTTGCTTTCATCCAAAGGTCACAGGAGGACAGGGGTGGGCTTTGTGTTCCTCAAAGGCTGTACCACACCATGCTATTAAACTAAAGCCAAACAGAGATTTGGTTAAAGGTGCTGGTATCGCCTGGGCAGAGAGCAGAGAAAATGGGCCAATAGAATCATGTTACCTGGCTTATCACAATTTTTTTGCCACTGTGGTGTCCATTGTCCAATAAGAAGGCTCAATGTTTCAGCGAGGAAGCAGTGTTTGGGGTTATTGACCAGTGAGTTGTTATTGCAGTGAGGAGGATCGGCACCGGCACAGGGACTATGGGGAGAGAGGATATGACCGCCACCACCACGAGAGATCCAGCAGAGAGAAAGAAGAGAGACACCGAGAGAAGAGACACAGAGACAAAGAGGAGGGGAGACACAAGTCCTCAAGCAGGTACAACACACATCCACACTCTTAACACACAGTAGACACCGGCATGTTCAGGTAGACAGTGTAAGTAACCAGTGATTGTCTGTCTGTGTGTTAACAGTAGCAGCAGGAGGAGACATGAGAGTGAGGAGGGGGACAGTCATCGAAGACACAAACACAAGAAGGTCAAGAGGAGCAGAGAGGACAAGGAGCCCAGCCAGGAACTCTCTGCTGACCAGGAGAACCAATCAGAGCCCACAGAGTGATTCTCTGTCCCTCTCACCAGCCAATAGGGGGACCCGCTGTGACCCTCAGGCATTCTGTTTAACATATCAGACACTGGACTGCTCCTCTAATATATTTCAGTTCACTTTGAAGGTGAAAAACCCAAAGCATTGTTTTATGTATACGTTGTATACAACTTGTATATTTTGACTCATCTGAGAGACGTGTTTTGTTTTATTGAATTTAAGAGATATGTTTGGATAAAGGAGCTGACTGGACCTCAGTTGATTGTTCAAATTTGAGTGCTCTGTGTTAAATATCTTATCCCAGGTCATTTCACGTGAACCCCAACCCTTGCCAAAGCTCTGACAAGTGTCCTTTTCAAATGACTTTATTGATTATTTTACCAAAGGTACCATCAGATATACTACGTAGGCCGAAGCGTGAGACAGAACTGTGTTCGATGGTCCTAGACCAGACTCATCCACGGAAACACACACAGAAACCAAGTCAGTTTGGTTTTTTTCTTCTCAAAAGTAGGAAAATCAGTAAGGCCTCCACAATTTTACCTTAATATTACTTTTAACAGATTATGAACACATTTTTACTATACTTTTTTTGCCAGTGGTTTGATAATTTAGCAACAGCTTCTGAAAACATCTCAACACAGACGACTACTTGGCAATGTGTCCTCAGTCTCAACAGATGAAGATTAAAGCCACTGTCAGTACAAACATAACGAAGAATATATTCAAAGGCCATCAAATAAACGTGAAAAGAAAGAGAAACAGTACTTGAATCAGTATATATATTTTTTGACATCCAACAGTTACAGTAAAGAAATGCGAGTCCAATTAAATGCATACTCTAACATAGAACTAATGGAATTGGCAACTTGTTTCCCCATCCAACCACCCACCAGGGGTAGGGCCACAGATCCACATCCTCGCAGCTCAGTGTCTCGGGGGGGTTTGGGCAAACTCCTGTCACATGGTTGATTGGCCCCCTCTGAACTCCCCAAAGTCTCAGCTGTCCATCGGGAGTCAGGGTTCTAAGGTCTGCCTTCCATAGCTACATCACTAGTGTAAGCCCATCCCATAAGGTAGGGCTGAGCGTTGTAAGCCAGTCTAAAGCTCCACCCACATTCCTTGGTCAGTGTTGGCCCCTCCCCATGGCTCTGCGACTGCAGCAGGGCTACAGCAAGCTGCCTGGCCAGGACACGATGGTCAGGGTGATTCTGCCCCGCAGCTCCTTCAGTAGACGCACCAGGGCTGTGTGGGTCATCCCCCACGTAGTCTTTCCATTCACCTCCAGCAGAATGTCCCCACACCTACACACACAGAGCGAGCGAGAGAGAGGGGTTAATGCAGAGATGGACTCAGTCTAGTACAGCAGACCCATTGAGCAACACTTGCAATGTGTAAATACAAGACTACTGTAATGATTAGGCCAATACTGCATATTTGTCACAGAAAAATAGAAGATTCAGCAGACATGCATTAGCCAGTTATATAGGTTCTTTGGCCAGTGTGTGTCCTAGGTTTAGTAGTCCGTACCGTATCCTGCCATCGTTGTAGGCTGGTGTGCCCTCCACGATGGAGCGGATGAAGAAGGACTGATTGCAGTTGACCTCCTCCTGCCCCCCCACGATGCTGAAGCCTAGGCTGCCAGAGGCGCTCCGGCGCAGCACAATGTCTTTGCAGCAGTACAGGTGCCTGCAAAGGACAAAAACGGAGCTTATGCTGACTGCCGCCAGCATCCAAATGTGTGCCCAGCCATTACTATGTGCACATACTGTATGCAGCAGTGAGATTGCAGAGTCCAGTGGAAGTCTGTCAGAAAAAACAACTGCTTGGCCGTCGTCCAATGAGAATGGGGAAATTACTTTTCCCCACAGGTAAGGCAAAGCTGTGAAAATACAGCGCTGAGAAGGGAGCGATTTTAGTATCAGTCTCTCACACTGCCCAGGGGTGAGTGAAAATTGCATTTAAATCCTGTTAGAACCGTTGCCCGTCTGGACTGAATTCCCATGGTGATTCACTAGTTGGTTTTCCCTTTTCTTATACATTTTGCTGGTTGTGGAGAAATTGAGTTTTAGCTACTCCTGTATTTTATAATTTTTTTACAGTAAGAGCACTTTTATACCAGTAGTGACAGATCTGATGAGAAACGGGAATACCCCTCACTCTGCCAGTCTGACCTCTGTCCAAAAGAGAGTGATTGAAGGGGTTTATTAATACCCTAAGCTGCTTAAAAGAGCATGAGGAGAAAAAAAGGGAGGGAGGGGGGGACAGGGGATGAGAGTGTCAGTGACCAATGTCTGAGACTGGGATGTGAGGATGAGCAAGAGACAGTGAAGGCCATGGAGATAAGGCCTGACGATGTACACAGTAGTGTCTATTCATCATTCTGTCATCAACCTCCATCTCCCATATCGGCCTTGTAATGTAGCCTGTACATCCTGAGATCTCTCTATATCCTCTCTTAGTTGTTGGCCTGAGCTTTTCATTGAGGCCCTCACTCAAATAACA
This sequence comes from Salvelinus namaycush, assembly GCF_016432855.1. Classification (NCBI taxonomy): domain Eukaryota; kingdom Metazoa; phylum Chordata; class Actinopteri; order Salmoniformes; family Salmonidae; genus Salvelinus; species Salvelinus namaycush. The sequence goes on from NC_052314.1 coordinate 27,742,492, forward strand.
AGCCATGTTGATCAGCTCAAGTACAGTGCCTTCAGAAAGTATTCATACCCCTTGACTTAATCCACCTTTTGTTGTTACAGCCTGAATTCAAAATGAGTAAAATATTTTTTTCACACCCAGCTACACATAATACCCCATACTCAAAGTGAAAACATGTTTTTAGATATTTGTGCAAATTGAATACATAAATATATAATTTACTTAAGTATTCACACCCCTGGGTCAATACATTGTAGAAGCACCACTGGCAGTGATTACAGCTTTGAGTCGTCTTGGGTATGCCTGTATCAACTTTACACATCTGGATTTGGGGATTTTTCCCCAATTCTTCCTTGCAGATTTTTTCAAGCTCTTAAATTTGATGGGTGTTGGCGGTGAACAGCAATCTTCAAGTCTTTCCACAAATTTTCAATGGGATTCAAGTCTGGGCTTTGGCTAGGCAACTCGAGGACTTCCACATTCTTGTTCTGAAGCCATTCCAGTGTTGCTTTGGCTGTATGCTTGGGGTCATTGTCCTGTTGGAATGTAAATCTTCACCCCAGTCTAAGATCGTTTGCACTCTGAAGCAGGTTCTCATCAAGGATTTGCCTGTATTTGGTTCCATTTATTGTTCCCTCTATCCTTACCAGTCCCTGTTGCTGAAAAGCATCCCCATAGCATGATGCTGCCACCACCATGCTTCACAGTAGGGATGGTGTTAGACGGGTGATGAGCTGTGTCTTGTTTTCTCCAGACATAGAGCTTTGCATTCAGGCCAAAGCATTACATTTTTGTCTCATCAGACCACAGCATCTTTTGCCTTATGCTCTGAGTCTTTCACGTCCCTTTTTGCAAACTTGAGGCGTGCAGTTGTGCCTTTTTCTCAGGAGTGGCTTTTGTCTGGCCACTCTCCCATAAAGCCCAGATTGGTGAAGTGCTGTAGAGATCTGTTGATCTTCTGTCAGGTTCTCCCATTGTGGCCAAGGAACTCTGTAGTTCTGTCAGAGTGGTCACTGGGTTCTTGGTCACCTCCCTGACCAAGGTCCTTCTTGTCCGGTTGCTCAATTTAGTCGGACGACCAGCTCTAGGCAGCGTGTGTAGTTGCTTGTTTTTCCAATACCCAATGACAGAGACCATTGTGCTCTTGGTAACTTTCAACACTATATCAATTGTTTTATACCCTTTCCCAAATCTATGCCTCATTACAATTCTATCTCAGAGATATACGGACAGTTCCTTGGACTTCATAGTATAGTTTCTGCTCTGACGTGCACTTCACCTTTGGGATTTGGTTAGTTGATCACATCCAACTTTTTAGGTACATACACCGCCATCTTCTGTACTGGAGTGTGAGGCCAGTGACGGCCTACCTACATGAAATGATCTTCATTAGCCCTGTTTTTCTAAGAAAGTAAAACATAGCCCTAGATACCACTTCTCTCCCCGCCACTGCACCACCTAAACCCTAACCCCGCCCAGCCTCTCTAACCCTTTCACACACTCTCCATATCTACGTCATAGAAATAGAAATAGAAACGCATGCTCCACCGTTTCCTCCACTAAACACTCATCACACAGACCTGTTTCAGGTATCCCTATCATCCACAATGTGGCATTCAAACCTGTGTGCTTAAACCATCGTCTTACTCCACACAACTTCCTCTCTCCTACATCCCAGTGTGACCTGAATATCTACCCCCTCTCTCCTCACAGCACTCTTAGCCACCACATCGGCCTTCTCATTACTCTCCACACCCACATGGGCTTGAACCCAGCAAAAGCTTACCACCACTCCCATCCTCTCCAATCCCATTAACAGCACCATCATCTCCACAAACAAGTCTCCCCTATCCGGTCTGCCCGTTGTAACACTACTACTCAACACTGCAGCCGAATCAGACCAGATCAACACTGAGTGGTTTCACCTCCTCCACCCATCTCAAACCTATAATCATGGCCATCAACTCGCCCGCATACACTGACATATAATCATTTAACCGCTTACATAATCTAACATTTAAATCTGGGATATACACCAGTGGAGGCTCCTCAGAGGAGGAAGGGGAGGGACCAACCTCCTTTGTGAATTTCATACATTTTTACATTTTAAAACATTAAAAAAGTTATCCTAGTTAAAACTATACTAAATATAATCACGTCAACAAATAATTGATCAAAACACTATTTTTCTAAGAAGGTCTACAGTAGCCTCAACAACACTCTGTAGGGTAGCACCATGGTGTAGCCGGAGGACATCTAGCTTTCGTCCTCCTCTGGGTACATTGACTTCAATACAAAACCTAGGAGGCTCATGGTCCTCACCACATTTCATAGACCTACACAGTAATTATGACAACTTCCGGAGGACGTCCTCAAACCTATCAGAGCTCTTGCAGCATGAACTGACATGTCCACCCAATCAAAGGATCACATAATTAATCTAGTACTGAAAGCATAAGCTACAGCTAGCTAGCACTGCATAAAATGTGATGAGTAGTTGACTCAAAGAGAGAGAAAGAAAATAGTTGAACAGTTTTGAACAAATGAATTTCTTCCTAAATGAAGGAGAAGCAAGACAGAAATGGAGAGAGAGTCACTTCTGTTTTCTCAAGGACATTCAAATCGCAAATATAATTTCTGAATTTAATAGTAATCCTTGAAGTAATCATCATTTTTCAAAATAATCTGTATTACAATATTTTAGCTGGTAACGGATTACAGTAAAAAGAATGTAATCCCTTACATGTAATCCCTTTCTCCCCAACCCTGACTTTAGGTAATATGGTGACAACTACAGTATGTAGGCTGTGTGTAGCAGTTTGGCCTGGAAAGGTTTTTTCGCATGGTCACATACAGCTGATGTCTTGGGCATTGAAGTCCACAACCAACGGGAAGAGGTGAAAGGAGGAGAGCGTATAACGTAGATGCGAGAAGGAATACAACATGGCTGCTATGAAACTGAACTGTGTTTACGCGTGATCAGGGGTGTACTCATTCCACCGATTCTGTTGAAAAAATTGTCTTAAACAGAAGCAAATGGAACAAAACAGGGATAAACATAACTGAATTTGTCCAATAGAAACTCTCGTTTGCAACTGTTGGACTAATGATTACACCCAAATGTGTCTTTCGACCTGTGTGCACCTACGTTGTAAACGTTCATTCGTAGACTAGGTTGTAGCAACCTCATGATGGGTATAGGGAACATTTGAGTATCATGTAGTAGCCTAAACCTATCACTGTTACATTTAACTGGGTGAATGGAATATGAATAACAGTCATCCAACATGCTGTAATAGAAATAAGGCCATGCTCATGAAAAAAATGTGTCCTCCCTCATCTGAAATGGCACCGACCGCCACTGATATACACCCCTGCCCCCACCCTACCACTGATTGGCTCCTTTGAACCATCTGTATATATCCTTAAAAACAAATACAACTGATTCTATATATCTCTCCACACACCATCTCACCCCATTCTCTCCTGCCCTCAATCATGTCCACATCTACACTTGGTTTCGGAAACAGCCACGGACGACCCTTGCCTGTTTCTGGACTTGGTACCTGCCTGCCTGACCATTCTGCCTGCCTTGACCATGAGCCTGTCTGCCACTCTGTACCTCCTGGACTCTGATCTGGTTTTGACTTTTTTGCCGGTCCACGACCATTCTCTTGCCTACCCCTTTTGGATTAATAAACATTGTAAGACTCCAACCATCTGCCTCCTGTGTCTGCATCTGGGTCTCGCCTTGCGCCTTGATACTATCTCTGTACTAACGGTCACCAGGGCATCCTGACATGCACTGTCAACTGTGGGACCTTATATAGATGGGTGTGTTTCTTTCTAAATTATGTCCAAACTATTGAATTGGCCACAGGTGGACTCCAATGAAGTTGTAATTGGATGCACCTGAGCTCAATTTAGAGTGTCATAGCAAAGGGGAGTGAATACATTTCTTTATGTAATTTTCAATACATTTGCTAACATTTCAAAAAACATATTTTCCTTTTTTCATTATGGGGTCTTGTGAGAAAAATTGAATAAATGTTTTATTCAGGCTGTAACACAACACACTGTGGAATAAGTCAAGGGGTACAAAAACTTTCTGAAGGCACTGTATGTTGGTCTGTCAAACAAGTGGCTATTGGTGTCTGGGCAACAGTACCACCGTGTTCAGACTGAGTTCTAAACCTTGGAGTGTAGTGTGTATAATTAGCATTCTTCAGAGAAGGGAGGAGAGATGCTAGCTGGTGGGGTACTGCCACTCACCTGGGCAACTGCAGCCATGACACCCACAATGGGGAGTAGTCATCGGTGTGTGGCAGCGTGGCGAGGCTCTGCTTGGTGCTGTCAGTGGGCGAGGGTGAGAGGCAGGGGGGCGAGGGGCACTCTGGCTGGATTTCCTCTGAAGGCCTCATCTCCAGGACCTTGAGCACCACAGGGGAGGTGGTGTTCTTCAGGTTGGCCACAGCCTCGCCCCGCGTCACCCCTGTCAGGTCCAGCCCGTTCACATTCAGCAGGATGTCACCTGCATAGAGATGGGAGGACAGAACACAGTACCACTCAGCACAGCCACTCAGCACAGTGTTGCCCCGACTACTGTCCATTCTGACATCTTTCAAAAGCAAAACTTCCCAGGGACAAGGACTTGTCTCGTCTGCCTATTTGAATATTCAATCACCTCCCGCAGGAACACAAAACAGTGGGAACAAAGAGCCACCTGCACAATACCTCCCTGATAATCAAGGTGGGCTTGGACAGTACAGCACTGCACAGCCAGCTGCCATCTGGAGAGGAGGCTTACTCAAAGGACAACATCCACTCCTTTGATTAGGATGCACTATGCAGATACACTCAGTTGAAATTGGGATAATTCTTATGTAGACAGCTGTATACACAAACATATTCACATAACTGATATGCATGGGAATACACTCTCAGAATCAGGCCTTTGATAAAGGTCATGGTATAACCACACTGAATATCATACACACTTCCTCACTCTCCTCACACATAAACCACATTTCCATCCACAGTTTTTATGCGAGTAAAGTCATACTGTAAAAGAGAAATCACGACGGCTGAGATGGAAACCGGTCGTTTCAGTACAATTTGATGAACGGCGACAGATAATTTGTTCGTCCGACATGGTGGGATCTTTTGGTGTCTGTCAAATGGATTATCTGTGAATGGTGGTGGAATCGCAAATAATTATATAATAACCATCATATCGAAGTGAACTTGGAGTCACACGATGATATGATGTGTGGTAAAGGTGTGCCGAGTAGTCGGACAAAACGAGTATTGTAACGGATATGGGCAATTTTCTGGATACGATTATGATCAGAGTATATTTTTGTAATAAGGGTGCCAGCACGCAAGCATCTTTCTCATGTCAGTGAGTCAGGTGAGGTGCTGCGTTTTCTAAGTAACTCAAGTGGCTAGTTTTCCTGTCTGTAAAGAGAAGGGCAGTCTCTACGTTGAATCTGCTGCTCTGATTAGATAGAGTGGAGCTGTATTTCTATGTCCACTCGCATCATAATTTCACCCGATCACTTTCGCTTCTCTGTTTCGGTGTGATAATTCAGACTGCTGCTGCCTCCTGGTAACCTGCTACTATGATAAATCAAATAGCAAGGACGTTTTCTATCAAGCTATCAATGTGCATAATATCTAACAAGCGGGGCGAGGGTAGGGGAAAAATATGAAATGCCGACGTGCATTCTAACAGATAGCAAACTTGTCTGCCCGCTGCATATTGAGGACACATAGACACTGCGGATCCTAATATGTAGCTTATAAAGGTCTATAAGGTGCATGGAGGTATTTTTCCAACATCTACTTAGGCATATTAAAACATTTACGTTTTTTCCGATCACAAGTATCATCCGATCCAACTATCAACTGTCAATTTACGGATACAATTACGAATACGAGAATGGCCATGTCAGCACCCTCCTAGTGTGTGCTCTTCCCACTACGACTTGGGAAAGCATGCAGTTTATCAGGCTACAGATGAAATAAGTTATGATGAACTTCACAACTTTGAAGGTTTTGAATGATGTTAAATGTACCCTGGATAGGAAGCGGAATTGTGTATCTGTATTCATAGACTTGTCAAAGGCGTTTGACACTGTGGACCATACCGTCTTGGTGCAGAGATAGAAGTGTGTCATGCTCTGGAGTGGTTTGTGAACTACCTGTCAAATCGAACCCAGTGTGTTGTCAGATGTAAGTCGGACACAGTAGAGTTGTGCTCGGGGTGCTGCAAGGATACATTTTAGAACCCCCGTTGTTTATTAACTATATCACCAACATTGGGAGACATACTGAGACAGCTGATATACATTTGTATGCGGATGACACTGTGCCCTATACAAGTGGCAGCAGTTCAACTTCAGTTTGCCTGCACTCACACACTCATCCATTGTCTGTTTGCTGTTGTATTTGTGCTGTTGCCAGTGTTTTCTGTCTGTGTTGTCTGTTTTGTCTAACATCAGGGTTTTTTTGTTTTGTTTTTATAAGCCCAGCCCCCGTCCCAACAGGAGGCCTTTTTCATCATGCCAGGCCATCATTGTAAGCAAGAATTTGTTCTAAATTGACTAGCCTGGTTAAATAAAAACAGGATGGTGAAAGTGCACTGTGTGAGGATTTTGATGCTGCTTTTTAGTAAATACCTAGGGTCTTATTCTAGTGTCATGATGATCAATGCTTGACTGCCGTTTGACAAGTAAAAATATTCTCGCTCTCATCAATAACAATGTCATCATGTAGACTAGCCTCCCCACACTGTATCTGCTAGCTGCTAGAGCACACGTGTCAAGACCAGAGTAGGCACAGTCGCTATTTAACGGAAACACATCGATTTCTATTCGGTACATGAACACTTAAGTGGAAAAAGTACATTTTGTGTGCGCTACGTCATCACGCACTTTCTATCGGCAACAAGGAAAGTACACATATTTTCTTTATGCAGATTTTAGAATATTCGCATGAAAATCTGTCACCAATTGGATGGAAACCTAGCTAGTCACACACACACAGATGTAGGGGAATGTGTGTTCAGACAGACAGACAGACAGACAGACAGACAGACAGACAGACAGACAGACAGACAGACAGACAGACAGACAGACAGACAGACAGACAGACAGACAGGTAGAGCGGGGTCTTGTCTGGTCTCTCTGTACTGTGGTTTTCTGAGGCGGATCCCTAGGATCAGCAGCAGGTTCTGGGTTTAAATGCCTCCACTGCCCTTTGATGTCTGGCCCTGCACAGAGAGCTCCCTCAGATGTTCTGACATCCCACACACCCGGAAACACAACTATACTTTCACACACTGCAGTACATAGCCATAACAGGCCTGCCACAAGTGTATCCAATCATTTTGGGAGTGCGTCTGTTTGTCTATTTCAGAGCTGACTGGTTTTGTATAATGAGCTGATAAAGTGCAACCTGTCACTTCCTCTGGAACTTACTTAATCAAATTTGAGGTGCGTGTATGTGTGTTAGACTCAATTTGGCGAGCCCTGATCCGCAGCACTACCCCTGTGTTTCCTGTTGGATAAATAACCTTGGTAATTAAGCACGAGTCTGACTGTTTATCTCAATCAGTCTGTTCTACACAAGGGACAAGTCACACACACACAACTCATGACAGATGAAGCCCGTCTGCAGTACCAACTCTGGAATCGTGGTGACCAGCAGGGACTGCACGGAACAGAGAAACTAAACTATCATGCCAATATTGGAGCAATTCAAGGAAATATGAGCTAAACTCCCTTCCCGGAACATTGGATTTTAATCTACCGTATGACTGAGTGAGAGTGTGTGAGTGTGTATTGTGCGAGTGTGTGGTGGACTCTGTGGGTGTGTGTGGGACTGTTGGAGTGTTGGAGTGTGTGTGTGAGAGACTGTGTGTGTTGTACAGTAGAAGGTTTGTCACCAGGCTGTACCTTTGCGGATGGATCCCTCCTGTCCCACTACTCCGTTTGGGTCCACGTTAGTGACGTAGACCGGGAGATCCCAGCCGCGGGAGGACATACCCCCTGCTACCGTCATCCCCAGGGAGTGATGGGGCTCCTTGGACAGCGTCACCGTCTTCTCATAACACGCCGGCTTCTCACATGAGTCCTGTAAGAGGGGAGTGGTGCAACGTGAGAAATGTGTTGAATGGTTACACTGAAATAGATGTGTATTCACTATATAGTGTTTATTGTGTTGTTTGTTTCTGCCGAATGTGTTTTCTTGTGTTTTAAGCGTTGAAGTTTAGTGTGTAAGGCTAAGTACAGTGTTTGATGTTCAGGATTATTTAGAATAGTTGTGGTTTGTGGAAGCGAGAGAGTGTATTTACAGATGTCGGATCATAATTTGACCCATTTCATTGAAGGAGGAAAATATGACATATTTAAAAATCACAACCAGGGGCAGCTGAAAGCGCTGTTTTTTTATCGTATTATTATAATAATGTTTTAAGGGTTTAGATCAGCTTTAATATTGCAGATTTTAAAGTGGCCTTTTATTGTCCCCAGCTAAAGGTGTGTAATGATCATGCTGTTTAATCAGCTTCTTGATATGTCACACCTGTCAGGGGGATGGATTATCTTGGCAAATGAGAAATGCTCATTAACAGGAAGGTAAACACATTTGTGCACAAAATCTGAGAGAAATAAGCTTTTTGTGCGTATGGAACATTTCTGGGATTTTTTATTTCAACTCATGAAACATGGGACCAACACTTTACATGTTGCGTTTATATTTTCAGCATAGATTGTGGCTTCTATCAATGTAATTGTCTGCATCATTTCCAAATGCCATATATCTTTTTTGGTAAATATATATATTCTTTTAATTTTAATATTATTTTAATATTTTCCCCTAACCCGACCACCCCTCCCCTAATTGGAGTAAACTAAAGGACAACACTTAGGCTTCTACTTCCAGCTTATACATACTATATACATTTTACAGACACAGTATATTATACATTAGTTATCTTTTGTTTGTTTTTTGTCCCCTCCCATCTCTGAAGACCATCCAGTTTTGATTTCTAGCTGCCATATATTTCTCCACTGTGCTGTTTCACAAAAAGTCCTGAACCTTTCTATTCTCATAGTTTCTTCATATTGTAAATTAAAGATACAATTTTTTCCTAAGAGTATTATATTATTCATCGTTTGACTGTGACTTTTCCAATCAGCCAGCAGTGCTATTTGTGGAGTTAGCTCTAAGTAAATGTTGCAACTCTTCAGCCATTCCTGAACCTGCAACCAAGAACAAGCTACAGTACATATACGCAGCATCAAAACAAGGGATCTAATGATTCTGTCTCTTTGCAGTGAAATCTGCAGAGCTAGGATGAGCGTATCCCCAATATATATAACATTATATTGTTTGCAAGAATTTTGTATAATAATTTAAATTGAAAAACTTGAAGTTTTGAATCCGGCGTCAAAAAGCTCACTAACAGGGATGCAAACAAATTCTTTTGTGCATTTTTTGGGGGGAGAAATAAGCTTTTTGTGTGTATGGAAAATTTCAGAGATCTTTTAGTTTAGCTCATGAAACATGGGACCAACACTTTACACTTTACTTTTTGTTGCGTTTATATTTTTGTTCAGTATACATAGCCTTACTATACAACGTGGGTGGGCATCCACACTGGAGGAAAATGTATTGTTTTACAGTAGGCCTGTAAATCAGCTGATGGGCCACAGGTTAGCCTACAGAATGTATTGGAATATATGCCACGTTCCTTGTTCCGACTAGCACGTGAAAGCAGCATTAATCAAATAACAAGAGGCCTATTGCAACCATCGATGGCACTAGGTTATCGCCAGCTGATGTCTCATTAAACCATCAATACGTGCTAAATTCACCTGCACAGCTGAACTCAATTGCAACCATTATTGGTCACCTCATTACCGCTCCCTAAAATATAACGTTGGTGTTACCTTAGTCCTGCTTGCAACCAAAGTCTTTCAAGATATGTTTGGCCTCTGGTTCGTCTTATCATCGGAACAACTTAGGGCGATTTATCTATTTGACAAGCATTCTATACAATAGAAATCAAGTATTTCCTCATTTACCACGGCAAATCTACTGTGGCAATTTACCTAACACTTTGTATGAATGGAAACTCGTGTTTTGATAGGCTAGAGTAGAGTTTAGTTTAGGTGTAGCAGCCTACTGTACGGCTGCATTTTGGACACACTTGACACTTGTCCTATGTCGTAGTGGAGACCAATGTCTATCTTGTGTTATTAAGCTATATAAAACGAGGGTTGTTGATCTGTACGGTTGCATTTTAGATACATTTTTGTACATTTGAATGTTGCAGTAACAGGACATATAGGCCTACAGTAGCAGTACGACATTTATTCATATTCTGTCTGGTGCTTTTAGTGTTTTGTGCGCGCGAGAGTGATTGGATGATTTTGATAGCTGGCACTGGTCCAACTGACAAGACTGCTCCGGCATAGAAAGAAAGAGAACTGCAGGTTTTCAGTGTCGAAATCACCAGGCTCATTAGAATTTCTCGATTCGCAGGACATTTTGTATGCGACAAAACAGTGAAAAAAATGAAGATCCGGCATCTGTACTGTACAAAGTGTGTATGTGAGTGTACGTGTGTGAATCAGGGAGAGTAGAGTAGTGTAAGTAAAACATGGACACATTGGGGTTGATGTGATGTGGCCTGTGCTGCTTCTCTAATGTGCTGCACTCACACATTTCTGACCCTCAAGTCACATGCCATGACTACCCCAGGACACTACACTAACCACAGCTGTCACAAGCACTGACCAGTACTGCACACGGTGGTGTATGCGTGTGCAAGGCATAAATGGGTGTATGATGTAAGAGTGTGTGTGTGTGTGTGTGTGCGTATATGTCTGTTTCTGTAGTTGTAATTGTATATCTCTGTGAATGCGCCTGTGTTCAGATTAAAGGAGTGTACGGTCCTGTTTTCCAGTAAAACTAGGATTGCTGACGGCCCTAGAGCGCCTACAACAGACACACACACACATCCAGTAGGAGCCAACTTCATTACTGTGTTTCAATATTAAAACACAATATAAAGGCCTGGTGAGATTTAGTCTAAATATGATCTATAGTCCTGCTGGAGGTGACTGGGCTTTTCTCAGAACAATAATACATTGTTATTGTTGCTCCCTGCTTTCGCTGCGGGGTTCTTCTTATTACAGCCTCGTTCTCTCTCTACTAGCTTTGATGCCAAGGTCTTTATCTGAAGAATACGGTACGATTCCGCCGTCACACATTCTCTACTTTTAACAGTGTGTCTGTGAGAATTACAACTTCAAATCTAGAACGTGAGGTGAGAGCTGTGAAGTTAATCATTATTAGAATAAGGGAAGTTGTCAGCTCCAATAATGAGTTGGAGAAAATCCTGTTTTAGCGTGTCAGTGGAGGGGGTGTGAATCCTGTAGGTTGGTGGCGATGTTTTCTTCAGGGATAATAAGCTCAGAGAGAGAGAAAGAGAGAGAGAGAGGCGGCTGCTCCGGACGGCGTAATGGCTCTCTGAGAGGAGCGGAACACTCTGACACAACTCGGGATGACACACTCCTCTTTGATGGAGGAATAACACGGCTCAGGATCATTTTCACATTAAATGTAATATTTAGCATGAGAAGAAGAGGCAGGAAAACAAAGTATGTTTTTTTTTGTGTGTGTGTGTGTCAAATCAAATCAAATGTTATTGGTCACACACACATGGTTAGCAGATGTTAATGCGAGTGTAGCGAAATGTGCGTGTGTGTGTATAAGGGCTCTATGCAATCTGTGTTGCTGAAGCGTTACTGATTGCGTAATAGAAATGTAAAGGTCATTTCTGATTGAGCCGACATCTGCAGCGTTTACGGTGAACGCAGTCTCTGCTAAAGCGGGGACATTGCCTTTAAATTTAAATCCCGGTGTAACGCTGATGTTGAATAGAGCCCTACGTACAGTACGTGAACGTGTGTGTCCAACCTGAAGAAAAGCTCCTCAATCAAAGCAGTGTCTGGCGTATTTGTGTTTGTTTGTGTGTGTGTCTGTGTGCATATGCTCGTACATACGTCATGCATTGCTCACCAGTAGCGTGTGTTCCATGTCCACTGGAGAGTATGGTGGGGGGCCTTCCATGCCCCATGGAGCCTCCTGCAGGATGTCAGGGTTAGGCAGACAGATCTGACGAGAAACAATGAAGTGGACCCGCTCCTCACTTGCCTACAGGAGACAACCAGATAGACAACCAAGCTCAGACCCAGACAGACACACAGAGCAATGCATTAAGAAGAGCAAACTCAAGAAGAATATCATGGTTAAGCTCTCATAGAAACTCACTGAACACAGCTTCAGTAAAGTTGATCCAGACAAGTCCTTAAAAACAACTCTCACTGCTACGTAACTAGACCCAGACACAGAAAATACACTGCTACTGTATCTAGAACCTAAAAGGGTTATTTGGCTGTCCCCATAGGAGATCCATTTGAAGAACCCGTTTTGGGGTTCCATGGAGAACCCTTTCCACAGAGGGTTCTACCTGGAACCAAAAATGTTTTTACCTGAACCAAAAATGGTGCTCCTATGGTGACAGCCGAAGAACCCTTTTAGAACCCTTTTCTCTAAGAGTGCATAGCTGTTCAAACAGGCCCATCTTGCTCTTCCCAGATGCTGTGTTGGGGGTAGAGTATGAGCTATTTCCTGTTGACATTCTCTACCCTCTCCTACCACCCCCTGAAGAGAGCTCTAGGGAAAGAATCCCCCACAGAGAGCTTGGCCAGGCAGTAAAATATATCAAACATTTTATTACCCCCGATAGGTTAATCCACATAATAAACAGATGCTCTGTTACAAATCACTCTCACTCACACACACACACACACACACACACATGTCCATTTCACCCTTTACTTTCTTCAGGAAGCAGCCTGGCTGTGACTCTAACACCCCCCCAGGAGTGGGTAGACTACAGTATATGTGAGTAAATCTGTTCAGGATGGTGTGTGTGTGTGACACTCTTATCCTCCCATTAGAACCCCATCCTGCTGAGACAGAGCTGCTCCATAGATCATAGATTAGTAGTCAGGTCATTTTCTCTTCGGTCTCTAAGAACACTGCAGTCTTTTTGCAGCCCTCCTTCTCTCACTACCCCTTTTCCAACTTTAAACTCCTCATTTTTCTTCCTCGTCTGTATGACTCCCCTCTCTACAGCCTTTTCCTCCAGCTTCTTTCACTCAGTCTCTTTATTACTCTGTGTTGTCCACCCACTCACACAATGACTCACTCACTCCCTCATTCACTCCCTCATTCACTCGTATGAACTTGCACACACTCACAGGCGCATGCGCACACACGCGCGCATATTACACATTCAAGCGCACACACACGCAGCAGCTCAGCCTTCAGAGTTGCTCTTTTGAGAGTGACTGTGTTCTCTGTGGAGCAGAGCTGACTCCTAAATTACCCAGTCCAGCTTGTAATTGCCTTAATTGGACTCATTTAATTGGTTTCCCGCCAGTTCTTAATATCTGACAGAAACAGCCTGATGTGAGCAGCCATCTTGAGTCCTCAGAGACCCTCAAGAGCCAGCCAGTCTCCTCAGATAAGAACCCAGAGAGCACAACTACATCCCACAGTCAACCAGAAACACACCACCGCAATTACCCAGCATCCACCAGGAAGCAGTGCCTCAGCCAAGCAGCAGAGCAGCACCCAGTCGACCACAGACACACCACAATTAACCACAATTAACCGCAATGGACGGGGTCAAAGCCAGCCAACAGAGTGCAATTTACCAGAACCACACTCCACTAATAGTGATACTATACCAGGAACCCAGAGCCAAGAAACATACCAAGCACACTACCAGACACACACCATTACCAAGAATTGTAAACGACAACCAACCAATGCTCCCTTACCCCTGACCCCTGCAGACTGACCTGGATGAGTAAAGCGGCGTGTTCAGGCGCTCCGTAGCGCAGGTCGTGTCCGTTGATGGCGAGGACGCGGTCGTTGACGCTGAGCTGCCCGTCGTGCGCCGCCAGGCCGCCCTCCAGCAGGTGGAAGATGAAGACGCCATGTCCCTCTGGTTGTCTCACCAGCTTGATGCCCAGCTGCTCCTCTGGGGTGCTCTTAGCCAGGACCACATGGATGCTGTCGTCCCTCAGGGGATGGCCGTGGGAGAGGCCGTGAGGCAGGTAGCCACCGGCCGCATCGTGGGGGTGCGAACGGTAGCGGTGACGCTGCTCTCTCAGCACTGTGAGTCGCAGCAGCTGGCAGGGCTGTTTGAGGGTGGCCAGGGCGTAGCAGTGGGGAACATTGCTGATGTCTATGCCGTTCACCTGAAGATGAGCGGGAGAGATATGTAAAGGTGGAGTTAAGTCTCAGATTATATTGCAGGTTATATTGAAGAGTTTATTTCCAAAAACATTGTATCCACAAATTGTTCACATTTGTGTTTTTTCATCAGAAATGATTGCTTATGGGTATGTTACATTTACATTTAAGTCATTTAGCAGACACTCTTATCCAGAACAACTTACAAGTACATACATTCATACTTTTTTTGTACTGGCCCCCCGTGGGAATCGAACCCACAACCCTGGTGTTGCAAGCGCCATGCTCTACCAACTGAGCTACACGGGACTGTGTTCATGGCTATGTTGAATATTGCTGTTTTGAGATTTTTTTATTAATAGATTTTAGAATTTTTTTGCCAAACGCTGTTTAGCTAGAATGGAGTATTTGTGTCCTGTATATTTGATATGAGTTTGTCTCACTACAGATCTCATATTACTATATTGAATACTTTTGAATACTATTGATGTCAAAAAATGTATCATTTGTACATTTCTTTATCAAAAATGTAGTTATTTGTTACATTTGACTTTGTAAAACCTAGCTGTACTACTTATTTCTCTGAGAGTTAAGCGGATACAGTATGTAGCATTTTGCAAATAAACATGATTATTTGTCTCTCTGAATATGAAACCATCAAGTGATAGATTTTAAACAAATGCATGGCTGTCATTGAACAACCCAATGCCAATGATTAGATAGTGAAAAAACACACCAATCTCTTTCATAATTTCTTTAAACAATAAAAGCTTATTTGCCAACCTTTCTCTAAATTGACTTAAGAGCATTTTGGAATTAATATGTTAGGTCTATAGCTGTGATGTAATTCAAATTCGAACACAATACACAATACATACAGTCACATACATGGCGAGTAGTACTCCACCGTACTCCAAACAAAAACACACACTGACCTTGAGGATAATGTCCCCGGGCAGCAGGCGTCCATCCCGGGCGATAACCCCCTCCCTGTAGATGTCCTGGATGAGGATACGCACCAGGGGAGTCTCGTTACCCCCCACAATGCTGATGGCCAGGGGCTCCGAGGGCTCACGGTTGATCTTAATACTGGTAACCTCACCATCAGGGATCAAGTGATGGAGCTGCGGTAGAGCCAGCACTGAGAGAGTGAAGGAGGTAAATAGAGAGAGAGAGAGAGAGAGAGAGAGAGAAAGTGAAGGAGGTAAATAGAGAGAGAGAGAGAGAGAGAGAGAGAGAGAGAGAGAGAGAGAGAGAGAGAGAGAGAGTGAGAGAGAGAGAGAGAGAGAGAGTGTGATACTCTGATTTCTATGATGAGAAGGAAATCTCTCAAAGACGCAGTGCAAGGCCAACAGAGAGAGAGAGAGAGAGAGAGAGACAGATATATATACACTGCTCAAAAAAATAAAGGGAACACTAAAATAACACATCCTAGATCTGAATGAATGAAATATTCTTATTAAATACTTTTTTCTTTACATAGTTGAATGTGCTGACAACAAAATCACACAAAAATTATCAATGGAAATCAAATTTATCAACCCATGGAGGTCTGGATTTGGAGTCACACTCAAAGTTAAAGTGGAAAACCACACTACAGGCTGATCCAACTTTGATGCAATGTCCTTAAAACAAGTCAAAATGAGGCTCAGTAGTGTGTGTGGCCTCCACGTGCCTGTATGACCTCCCTACAACGCCTGGGCATGCTCCTGATGAGGTGGCGGATGGTCTCCTGAGGGATCTCCTCCCAGACCTGGACTAAAGCATCCGCCAACTCCTGGACAGTCTGTGGTGCAACGTGGCGTTGGTGGATGGAGCGAGACATGATGTCCCAGATGTGCTCAATTGGATTCAGGTCTGGGGAACGGGCGGGCCAGTCCATAGCATCAATGCCTTCCTCTTGCAGGAACTGCTGACACACTCCAACCACATGAGGTCTAGCATTGTCTTGCATTAGGAGGAACCCAGGGCCAACCGCACCAGCATATGGTCTCACAAGGGGTCTGAGGATCTCATCTCGGTACCTAATGGCAGTCAGGCTACCTCTGGCGAGCACATGGAGGGCTGTGCGGCCCCCCAAAGAAATGCCACCCCACACCATGACTGACCCACCGCCAAACCGGTCATGCTGGAGGATGTTGCAGGCAGCAGAACGTTCTCCACGGCGTCTCCAGACTCTGTCACGTCTGTCACATGCTCAGTGTGAACCTGCTTTCATCTGTGAAGAGCACAGGGCGCCAGTGGTGAATTTGCCAATCTTGGTGTTCTCTGGCAAATGCCAAACGTCCTGCACGGTGTTGGGCTGTAAGCACAACCCCCACCTGTGGACGTCGGGCCCTCATACCACCCTCATGGAGTCTGTTTCTGACCGTTTGAGCAGACACGTGCACATTTGTGGCCTGCTGGAGGTCATTTTGCAGGGCTCTGGCAGTGCTCCTCCTTGCACAAAGGCAGAGGTAGCAGTCCTGCTGCTGGGTTGTTGCCCTCCTACGGCCTCCTCCACGTCTCCTGATGTACTGGCCTGTCTCCTGGTAACGCCTCCATGCTCTGGACACTACGCTGACAGACACAGCAAACCTTCTTGCCACAGCTCGCATTGATGTGCCATCCTGGATGAGCTGCACTACCTGAGCCACTTGTGTGGGTTGTAGACTCCGTCTCATGCTATCACTAGAGTGAAAGCACCGCCAGCATTCAAAAGTGACCAAAACATCAGCCAGGAGGCATAGGAACTGAGAAGTGGTCTGTGGTCACCACCTGCAGAACCACTCCTTTATTGGGGGTGTCTTGCTAATTGCCTATAATTTCAACCTGTTGTCTATTCCATTTGCACAACAGCATGTGAAATTTATTGTCAATCAGTGTTGCTTCCTGAGTGGACAGTTTGATTTCACAGAAGTGTGATTGACTTGGAGTTACATTGTGTTGTTTAAGTGTTCCCTTTATTTTTTTGAGCAGTGTATAGAGAGAGAGAGAGAGAGAGAGACAGATATATAGAGAGAGAGAGCGGGAGAGCGAGAGGAAGCAAACAAGAGAAGAGAGCGGGGAAGCCAGAGAGACTGTGTAGAGAGGTTTGGTGTTGAAGCAGCTCTCGACTCCCTCAGGTTACAAATACAAGCTTTACAAGCCGAAAGGGAGAATCCACTTGGCTGATCATCCTTTCTTATGTTTGTATCATTAGTCACATCTGTACCAAGTATGCTTGGGAAAAGCCTCACATTTAATTGTCTACAAGGTTATTGCTTGGGTGGATAGAACATCACACACACTTTTACACAGGGTTTGCACAGATACACAGTGACTGTACAGGCACATAAATTAGATCTAAGATTCTCACAAATACACAACCACAACCTCATATGGTACACACACATATGCACCCATGCACTTTCACACAAACACACAGTGTCAGCTTCCAGGTGTAAGAGTGAAAGTAATACCACTGTCACCAAAGGGATGGTCTAACTTCAGCCTCTCCCACACAGAGTTGTTCCTGTATGTTGTCCTCTCTGTTTCCCAGCTCTGAGTAGCAGACACACCCTGACTGGACAATTAGATAGGGGAGGCAGGGACTGGTATGTGTCCGTTCAATACTGCCAACAGTCTGGGCCAAGAGCTAACCAGCTCACAGCTACCTCGGACAATGTGTGCTATATACACTATCTATATCGTTCTGTACCTATCAGTGGTTCTATCTCTCCCTCCCTGCTCATTCTCTCCATCTTTCTCTCTCTCTGGCCCACTCTCTCCCCCTATCTCACTTGTTCCATAGCCCCAGTCCCTAGTTCTACTCACACTGCAATTTCTCCCTTCCAAAGTCAATATTTTCTCTTCATCACCGCAGATTGCTTCCAGGGAGTAGAGCACATTAACACACAGACCTATGCCGGTTATATAACCTCACTCTCTCTCCCCCCTCTTTCTCTCTCCCTCCCCTCTCTCTCTCTCCCCTGTCTCTCTCTCTCCCCCTCTTTCTCTCTCCCTCCCTCCCCCTCTTTCTCTCTCCTTCTTTCTCTTTCCCTCCCTCCCTCCCCTCTCTCTCCCTCCTCCCCCTCTCTCTCTCTCTCTCTCTCTCCCCCTTCTTCTTTCTCTAGAGGGATTCTATGAATATTTAATCTATTCTCACAGCCTCCTCAACGACGGCCTTAGAGAATAATACGGTCTCTGATCCCTCTCTCTCTCTCTCTCTCTCTCTCTCTCTCTCTCTCTCTCTCTCTCTCTCTCTCTCTCTCTCTCTCTCTCTCTCTCTCTCTCTCTCTCTCTCTCTCTCTCTCTCTCTCTCTCTCTCTCTCTCTCTCTCTCTCTCTCTCTCTCTCTCTCTCTCTCTCTCTCTCTCTCTCTCTCTCTCTCTGACTCACAGCCCAATGGTCCTCCTCATCATCACCATCATGAACATCATGGTTCATCCTCCACTTTCTCCTCCTCCTCTACATTCTACTCTTCATGGCTCTGTCCATCCCTCTCATTCTCCAGGGTCGTCCTGTATACTGCATCCATCTGAAATGGATTCTAAATGCCTCTGCAATAAACACTGCATCAATAAAATGGGGAATAAAATGGCGCCGGAAGAAATGGCAGCAGTTTTACGGGCGCCCAACCAATTGTGCTATTATGTGTTTTTTTCACGTTATTTGTAACTTATTTTGTACATAATGTTTCTGCAACCGTATCTTACGGCAAAAAAGAGCTTTGGGTATCGGGACAGCGATCACTCACCTCGGATTACACAAAGTTCCTTTCTACAACAAGGAGGACGCTGAGGACATTCTCCAAACACCCAACAGGGCCGACATCCCCGTTATTTGCAAGAGGAAGCGACGCAGGTACAGAGGACAAAGATCCGGCTGCCTGGTCAGGACCCGTAGAAGGCAAGTGGGAAAGCTGCCGTTAACGAAATCTAAGAAAGTCTCTAGATTTTGCTCGCCTGAAGTAGAGTATATTGTGATAAATTGCAGGCCACACTACTTGCCTAGAGAGTTTTCAGCTATACTTTTCGTGCCTGTTTATTTACCACCACTGACAGGTGCTGGCACTAAGACCGCACTCAGTCAGCTGTATAAGGAAATAAGCAAACAGGAAACCACTCACCCAGAGGTGGCGCTCCTAGTGGCCGGAGACTTTAATGCAGGGAAACTGAAATCAGTTCTACCAAATTTCTATCAACATGTTAAATGTGCAACCAGAGGGATTTTTTTTTTTAGATCACCTGTACTCCACACACAGAGAAGCGCACAAAGCTCTCCCTCGCCCTCCATTTGGTAAATCCGACCACAACTCTATCCTCCTGATTCTTGCTTACAAGCAAAAATTAAAGCAGGAAGCACCAGTGACTCGGCCTATAAAAAAGGGGTCAGATGAAGCAGATGCTAAACTACAGGACTATTTTGCTATCACAGACTGGAACATGTTCCGGGATTCATCCGATGGCATTGAGGAGTACACCACATCAGTCACTGGCTTTATCAATAAGTGCATCGAGGACGTCATCCCCACAGTGACTGTACGTACATACCCCAACCAGAAGCCATGGATTACAGGCAACATCCGCACTGAGCTAAAGGGTAGAGCTGCCGCTTTCATGGTGCGGGACTCTAACCTGGAAGCTTACAAGAAATCCTGCTATGCCCTGCGATGAATCATCAAACAGGCAAAGCATCAATACAGGGCTAAGATTGAATCATACTACACCGGCTCTGATGCTCGTCTTATGTGGCAGGGCTTGCAAACTATTACAGACAACAAAGGGAGGCACAGCTGCGAGCTGCCCAGTGACACGAGCCTACCAGACGAGCTAAATCACTTCGATGCTCCCTTCGAGGAAAGCCACACTGAGGCATGCATGAGAGCATCAGCTGTTCCGGACGACTGTGTGATCACGCTCTCCGTAGTCGACGTGTGAGTAAGACCTTTAAACAGGTCAACATACACAGGGCCGCAGGGTCAGACGGATTACCAGGACGTGTGCTCCGGGCATGTGCTGACCAATTGGCAGGTGTCTTCACTGACATTTTCAACATGTCCCTGATTGACTCTGTAATACCAACATGTTTCAAGCAGACCACCATAGTCCCTGTGCCCAAGAACACAAAGGCAACCTGCCGAAATGACTACAGACCCGTAGCACTCACGTCTGTTGCCATGAAGTGCTTTGAAAGTCTGGTCATGGCTCAAATCAACACCATTATCCCAGAAACCCTAGACCCACTCCAATTTGCATACCGCCCTAACAGATCCACAGATAATGCAATCTCTATTGCACTCCACACTGCCCTTTCCCACCTGGACAAAAGGAACACTTATGTGAGAATGCTATTCATTGACGACAGCTCAGAGTTCAACACCATAGTACCCTCAAAGCTCATCAATAAGCTAAGGATCCTGGGACTAAACACCTTCCTCTGCAACTGGATCCTGAACTTCCTGACGGCCGCCCCCAGGTGGTGAGGGTAGGTAGCAACACATCTGCCACGCTGATCCTCAACACTGGAGCTCCCCAGGGGTACGTGCTCAGCCCCCTCCTGTACTCCCTGTTCACCCATGACTGTATGGCCAGGCACGACTCCAACGACAAAGCCTATTCCCCCTCAGGAAACTAAAAAGATTTGGCATGGGTCCTGAGATCCTCAAAAGGTTCTACAGCTGCAACATCGAGAGCATCCTGACTGGTTGCATCACTGCCTGGTACGGCAATTGCTCGGCCTCTGACCGCAAGGCACTACAGAGGGTAATGCGTTTGGCATAGTAGTACATCACTGGGGCTAAGCTGTCTGCCATTCAGGACCTCTACACCAGGCGGTGTCAGAGGAAGGCCCTAAAAATGGTCAAAGACCCCAGCCACCCCAGTCATAGACTGTTCTCTCTACTACCGCATTCATGCGGTACCAGAGTGCCAAGTCTAGGACAAAAAGGCTTCTCAACAATTTTTACCCCCAAGCCATAAGACTCCTGAACAGGTAATCAAATGGCTTCCCGGACTATTTGCATTGTGTGACCCCCCCAACACCTATTTTTACGCTGCTGCTACTCTTTGTTTATCATATATGCATAGTCACTTTAACTATATATTCATTTACATATGTACATACTACCTCAATTGGGCCAACCAACCAGTACTCCCGCACATTGGCTAACCGGGCTGTCTGCATTGTGTCCCGCCACCCACCATCCACCAACCCCTCTTTTACGCTACTGCTACTCTCTGTTCATCATATATGCATAATCACTTTAACCATATCTACATGTACATAGTACCTCAATCAGCCTGACCTCAATCAGCCTGACTAACCGGTGTCTGTATGTAACCTCGCTACTTTTATAGCCTCGCTACTGTATATAGCCTGTCTTTTTGCTGTTGTTTTATTTCTTTACTTACCTATTGTTCACCTAATACATTTTTTGCCCTAATGGTTAGAGCCTGTAAGTAAGCATTTCACTGTAAGGTCTACGCCTTGGCGCTGCACCATCAAGAGCATTCTGTTGGGCTGTACAGAACCTGCACCGCCCGCAACTGCAGGGCTCTCCAGAGGGGGTGCGGTCAGCCCAATGCATCACTGGGACATTTACAGCCCTCGAGGACATTTACAGCACCCGGTGTCACAGGAAGGCCAAGAAGATCACCAAGGACCTCAGCCACCCGAACCACGGCCTGTTCACCCTGCTACCATCTACAGTTGAAGTCGGAAGTTTAAATAGACTTAGGTTGGAGTCATTAAAACTCGTTTTTTCAACACCTCCACAAATTTCTTGTTAACAAACTATAGTTTTGGCAAGTCGGTTAGGACATTTACTTTGTGCATGACACAAGTAATTCTTCCAACAATTGTTTACAGACAGATTATTTCACTTATAATTCACTGTATCACAATTCCAGTGGGTTAGAAGTTTACATACACTAAGTTGACTGTGCCTTTAAACAGCTTGGAAAATTCCAGAAAATTATGTCATGGCTTTAGAAGCTTCTGATAGGCTAATTGACATAGTTTGTGTCAATTGGAGGTCTACCTGTTGATGTATTTCAAGGCCTACCTTCAAACTCAGTGCCTTTTTGCTTGACATCATGGGGAAATCAAAAGAAAACAAGTCTGGTTCATCCTTGGGAGCAATTTCCAAATGCCTGAAGGTACCACGTTCATATGTACAAACAATAGTACGCAAGTATAAAAACCATGGGACCACGCAGCCATCATACCGCTCAGGAAGAAGACGCGTTCTGTCTCCTAGAGATGAACGTACTGTGGTGCGAAAAGTGCAAATCAATCCCAGAACAACAGCAACGGAACTTGTGTAGATGCTGGAGGAAACCGGTACAAAAGTATCTATATCCACAGTAAAAAGAGTCCTATATCGACATAATCTGAAAGGCCGCTCAGCAAGGAAGCAGCCACTGACCCAAACCGCCATAAAGCCAGACTATGGTTTGCAACTGCACATGGGGACAAAGATCGTACTTTTGGAGAAATGTCCTTAGGTCTGATGAAACAAAAATAGAACTGTTTGGCCATAATGACCATCGTCATGTTTGGAGGTAAAAGGGGGAGGCTTGCAAGCTGAAGAACATCATCCCAACCGTGAAGCAGGGGGGTGGCAGCATCATGTTGTGGGGGTGCTTTGCTGCAGGAGGGACTGGTGCACTTCACAAAATAGATGGCATCATGAGGGTGGATAAATTATGTGGATATATTGAAGGAACATCTCAGACATCAGTCAGGAAGTTAAAGCTTGGTCACAAATGGGTCTTCCAAATTGACAATGACCCCAAGCATACTTCCAAAGTTGTGGCAAAATGGCTTAAGGACAACAAAGTCAAGGTATTGGAGTGGCCATCACAAAGCCCTGACCTCAATCCTATAGAAAGTTTGTGGGCAGAACTGAAAAAGTGTGTGCGAGCAAGGAGGCCTACAAAACTGACTCAGTTACACCAGCTCTGTCAGGAGGAATGGGCCAAACGTCTCCCAACTTACTGTGGGAAGCTTGTGGAAGGCTACTCGAAATATTTGACCCAAGTTAAACAATTTAAAGGCAATGCTACCAAATACTAATTGAGTGTATGTAAACTTCTGACCCACTGGGAATGTGATGAAAGAAATAAAAGCTGAAATAAATAATTCTCTCTACTATTATTCTGACATTTCACATTCTTAAAATAAAGTGGTGATCCTAACTGACCTAAGACAGGGAATTTTTACTCTGATTAAATGTCAGGAATTGTGAAGAACTGAGTTTAAATGTATTTGGCTAAGGTGTATGTAAACTTTAGACTTCAACTGTAGAAGGAGGAGACAGTACAGCTGCATCAAAGGAAATGGAACAGAGGGGACTGTGAGGGGACAAACACACAAACACATACACACACTGACACACTAACACACACACACACACACACACAATGTTTTAGTTTTGGTTTGTATATCATTGTATTTTACATTTGTGTGACTGTCCCTGTCTATCAGTGTATCAGTGTTTTTTGTGGACCCCAGGAAGAGAAGCTGCTGCTTCTGCAAAAGCTAATGGCGATCCAAATAAACAACAAAGCTTGGACCAACAGACTGATAAACAGCTTCTATCTTCAGGCCATCAGACTGTTAAAGAGTCATCACTACCCGGCCTCCACCTGATACCCTTCCCCGCACTTTATAGATTACTGCCCTATGTAATGGAGTGTTAAAATAAAAATAAAAATAAAAATTGAAGAGCATCTCAGAAGAATTCATTGAACACTGGTCACTTGAATAATGTTTACATACTGTTTTCCCCACTTTATATGTATATACTGTATTTTAGTCATGGCTCATACTATATAATGTAGGGCATGGTCTCTACAAGGTTTTGAAAGCATTCCACAGCCCATGTTGACTCCAATGCTTCCCACAGTTGTGTCAAGTTGGCTGGATTTCCTATGGGGGGGGGGGGGGGGGGGTTTGAATGGCACACACAAAATCCATTACTCAGCTGTCTCCTCCCATTCATCTACACTGATTGAAGTGGATTTAACAAGTGACATCAATAAGGGATCATAGCTTTCACCTGGAATCACCTGGTCAGTCTATGTCATGGAAAGAGCACGTGTTCTTAATGTTTTGTATACTCTGTATAGTCCAGACTATGTCCAGCAGCTCTCTGTCCCTGTCCCCTGAAGCTCCTACTCTCTCTCCTCCAGCCTGGCCCACAGAGCCCCAGGCTCCCACTCTCCCATCTGATCACTATCTTCTGCTCTGTTCTGGGGACCAGAGGACTCTTACACAATGTGCAGCTGAATTATTAAAGGAACATATGCTGCAGCAGTTACCCAGCCGTGTCACCCTCAGCACAGAGCCAAAGGAACTGCTCAAACATGCACGCACATACACACACGAACAAACACAGGCACACACTCTCGCAAACACATACACACTGGCGCACACAAACACATTCAAGTAAACACAGACACAAAAATCCATGCAAGCGCAGGCATGCACCTACACACGGACACACGCACACACATGCACACAAGTACTGACACACACACACACACACACACACACACACACACACACACACACACACACACACACACACACACACATCTCATACCCTCTACAGAGAATCACAGAAACTGCAGACACAGCATAGAGATCACCAACATCATACTGATTTAAACACAACCGCCACTGACAAAACAATATAGACATAGACACACAGCATACAAACATTTCATATAGTGCACAAAAGAAAACACACAACCACTCACTCAAACGAACACACACATACCTTCCTGGGGCACACTGGCGTTCCTGGCATTATCTTGTTCCTCTGCGGTCTCATTGGACACGGAAGTGCCACTCTTGGTCCTCCGCAGGACACTGAAAGCACGGTTCAACCGCCTGAAGGAGCGGCTCCTGACCGAGGTGCGGTCATAGTTTCGGACTGAGGGGAGAGAGAGACAGGGGCACACTTTATAGATCAGCTCTGTTCTGACTGAACATGTCTGGACAAGTCTCTGAGACCACTTCTCCACAGCCAATCAGAAGCCGGAGATCTCTCGTTCTCTCTGCCTCTACAAAAGCCCTAACAACAGCTTGAACACATTTGTTTTAGGGATTCCAATCAATACCCTTCAGCAATTCCCCAAAACACTCATTATTACAAGAAAGAATAGAAATTCACACTCGAGGGAGGGGGCCTAGAAACTCTGCAGGGGTGATGGGCTTTGTAAACTGCAGCAGTCATGTTTATGTCATCTTTCAGCCAAAACTAGGTGCAGTTTAAATACACCAGTGAGACCCTACTATAATCTTCTATAGTTGAGATTCTGGCAGGGAGTGTGCGTCCCTGGTCCTACCAGAGCAGAGCAGGCTGCAGTGGAGTGTGAGCCCCAGCCTGGCTGCCCTGAGAGCGGAGCAGTGGGCCTCTGCAGCGCCCCTCCCTCCCTCTGCGGGCCTGGGGAGATGCGAGGCCTCCTGACAGCCACATTATTCTTTAAACGCACCCGGCGCTTCTGGAGCTGACAGCTTGTTCAGCAGCAGTGGCTCTGCATGGTGGTGGGTACTCCGCTCCGCAGCCCTGGCCAAAGTGCTGGTGCAACGTCATTTGATGCCCCCCCAAGAGCGGTGCGCTCACGTTGAGAGGGGGGATATGAGTGAGTGTGACACGCGTGAGTGGCTCCAGGGTTCACAGGTGGGATGAGTGGAGGGTGAGGGGCTAACACGTCATTCAGCATTAATGGACCTGGGCTATATTTAACCCTCATTCCTCCCACTCTCACTCCCTCTCTTTACATTTTCCCTCCCTGCCTCTCTCGCTCTCTTCCTCTACCCCTCCAGCCCAGGACAGAGATTTTATAGATCGGTGAAAAATCGATGCTATAAAAGCTAATTGAAGAACAGGATTTCCATCAAAGATCATTAAGTAGTACAGATACTGTATTTAAGTGTGCGTGGGTTATGGGATGTACACTACAGCTCAAAAGTTTGGGGTCACTTAGAAATGTCCTTGTTTTTGAAAGAAAAGCAAAAAAAATTGTCCATTAAAATAACATCAAATTGATCCGAAATACAGTGTAGACATTGTTAATGTTGTAAATGACTATTGTAGCTGGATATGGCTGATTTTTTAAATGGAATATCTACATAGACGTACAGAGGACCATTATCAGCAACCATCACTCCTGTGTTCCAATGGCACGTTGTGTTAGCTAATCTAGGTTTATCATTTTAAAAGGATAAGTGATCATTAGAAAACCCTTTTGCAATTATGTTAGCACAGCTGAAAACTGTAGTTCTGATTAAAGAAGCAATAAAACTGGCCTTCTTTAGACTAGTTGAGTATCTGGAGCAACAGCATTTGTGGGTTCGATTACAGGCCATTGGAACACAGGAGTGATGGTTGCTGATAAAGGGCCTCTGTACGCCTATGTAGATATTCCATAAAAATAATGGGCAACAAATGTGCTTTTCTTTTAAAAACAAGGACATTTCTAAGTGACCCCAAACTTTTGAACGGTAGTGTACATCTGGTGTGTGGGTATGAGGGGGTAAAATACATGTTTGAATAGTGTTTACTGGTGGTATCTATGTAAGTGAGGGACTATGAAACTGTGACTAGAAAGCCTCCACTGGCTCCCTGCTTTCTATTGATTTTCAATCAGTCACAGTGACAAACAGTGCGATGCGCACACACACACACACACACACACACACACACACACACACACACACACACACACACACACACACACACACACACACACACACACACACACACACACACACACACACACACACACACACACACACACACACACACACACACACACAGTGCTTTATAGATCAGAGAAAGGTTACTAGGTGCAGCACTACCCATAACTGTACGCACACACACACTCACTCTTCTTGGAACTGCTGCGGGCTGCCAGGCTTGTGGTGCTTCCTGATTGGCTGTTGTCCTCCATGCTGGGGTCGAAGGCAGGGTTGACGAGGCCGGGCTCGTCTGATAGGAGGGCGACCGCGGAGGAGGTGGGGCCATCGCCGGGCAGGGTGGCCACAGTGAGTTCTGACGTGCTGTCAGTGCAGTCCCCCTCCTGGGAACGCCGCTTCCTGTCGGCAGACAGGCCATAGTGAGACGCCCCTTTACACCTTCAAATACACACAGGGAGACAAGGACAGCCTGTCAGAGACACACACTATAGACCCAGCTGGGAGAGGTCACGCATCAACAACAACAACAACTGCAACCCACCAAGAAAACCTAAAAAGAGGTTAAAATGGGATACTGCAACAGAGACGTTGTATAATGTACCCTGTGATGGATGGAACTATTATTACGCTCTCAGTGACTCATCACCAATTACAGGATGTGTCATGAATATATGCTGCGGTGAACACACGACAGCCACTGAATCACGGAACAGAATAGACTATCAGTCAACAGTCCTGAATCCTCTTGAATCAACAGTGGCTCAGTAGTGACAGCATAGTCCAGTCCAGGTAGAGAGGATATGGACAGGGATTAAACCAGAGAGATTAAGGTTAAAGGTCACCACTATCTCAGGAGCAGTGGTTAATATGATGTGACCTCTGACCCATCACCCTCTGGATGCATCCATCTCCTCACCTCTACTTCCTGATCCAAGCTGCCCAGAGGGGACATCTATTTGACCTCATGACTGATGTCATCATCTTGACAAGTGATTCCTCCTCAAGCAACATCACACACCCAATACACAACCTGCTAGTGTATAATAGTATATTTTCTTACGTAGACAACTGATCATTGTATTTGTATTTGTATTTTTTATGGTTGTCCTTCTGAAATAAAAACTGAATCGATCACCCTTTCTGTCTTATTTGATCAGTCAGTGTATAATTAAGCAATAAGAACCAAGGGGGTGTGGTATATGGCCAATATACCAAGGCTAAGGGCTATTCTTAGCCAGGATGCAACGAGGAGTGCCTGGATATAGCCCTTCGCCGTGGTATATTGGCCATATACCACAATCCCCAGAGGTGCTTTATTGTTATTATAAACTGGTTACCAACGTAATTAGAAGAGTAAAAATATATGTTTTGTCATACCAGTGGTATATGGTCTGATATAGCTTTCAGCGAATCAGCATTCAGGGCTCGAACCACCCAGTTTATGTATTGTGCTGCTCTTTGAGTCACTGTGGATAAGATCGGCTGTCAGATGATTGAATACAAATGTGAACAAATAAACGTTCCAGTGGTTATAGAGAGCAGGTAACACAGGAGACATGAGGAATAGAAAACACCACAGAGGTCTCAATGTCAAATTCTCCCTCATGAAACTAATCGCATTCTCAAATTCCCAGTATTGTTGACGTCTTTCACGTCCCTACACTCGCTCTGCAACACAAACAGAACACTCGAAAGGCACAAACACCAACGTGCACATACACACGCACAACCCTACAATTGAAATCCTCACAAACGGAGCATGTCGGAGAGTGTGTTTGCAAATAGCTGTCTCTGGGTTTTCCTCTCTTTCCCATAACAAAGGCTTTTGGTTGAAGTGCCAATAACGGAAGCTGAAACAACATTGTCCTGTCTCTGCCTCTCTGTAGAGCTATAAGAACAAACATTCATTAACTGTCTTTTTATGGGCTGGATCATACCAGACCCAGTTAGAGCTTCTACTAACACACTCAGACATACACAGCAAACCAGTCTGAAGCAGTGTTTTGTCTCAATCGAGGTCTGTCTGAGCAGGTCATGCCCTGTGTCCATACATCACAGACAGAGACATTTCATCCTGAACTGGCCTCTATATCTCACTTCCAGCCATAGGGCTTGACTGGTTCCACCAGTCAGCTCTAACACTAGACTAACAGGCAGAATTTGGGGAGCAGTCGGTTCAGTTTGGCATGGTGACTGACATTCAAAGAAGAGGGAGACGTTTCAGACAGTGGAGCCAAGCAGAGGCCCATTGATCATGATTTGTGGCCCAGTCAGAGCTTGGCTATGCTGGGACGCTTGCTATTACTAACTTCCACCTGTGTTCCACAAGCCTGTCCGATGGAGGGAGGTGTGTGTGTGCACGTGCATGCTTGCACGTGTGTTTGTGCATGTACTGTATGTGCGTGGCGGTCTCTTTCTATCTACTGTAAACTGACCCTAATTCAGAGCTAACATATTGAATCCTATCAAGAGTGTTGAGTCAGCAATATACCACTTAAGCAAGGGTGGTTGGAAGTGGTTGGATAGAAGAAGAATATTTCAGTCCACAATGCTGAGCCCTGCTTCAGTGGAGAGGGGCATCATCCTTCCACGTGTCACTCGACATCAATTTGTGTAATTAAAGCTGCATGTACATCAGTCATAAAAGACTGCTGTTACACCAGCACGTTACATGCTTCAAGTGGGGCTAAATGAATTACTTCAGGACATTAGGAACTTTACAACGTGCACAAGCACACATACGTATGCACGCACGCTCACACACACACCGCAGACACTGGAATACACCTACAGATGGCAACCCTGCAGTACAATACCTTTGGAGAAGCTGACCGTATGGAATTAAATCCTGAGAAAACATTCCCACGGCAGTGGAAAAATGAAAACCTAAGTTAACGGAGGTGTTCAGAGAGTGATTAACAACCCACATGACAAAATACTATAGTATAAATACTATAGTATTCACAGAAGTTTTTTGGCTGACTACTTTAGTATTTACTATAGTGTTTTTGTTTTATTATTTTTGACAGAAGTGGAGGCTTTCTCCTTCAGGAAACTTACTGGAGAAATACTAAAAGAGCACATCTTTGAAAACCTGTAGGTAGGTAGGTAGGTAGGTAGTGTCGTGACTTGACTTTAACATTCATCTGAAGACTGTTATTTATTCAATTTACTAACTATGTTTCATTGTTACCCGATTAAATTAATCATGTAACAATTAACTCATTAGCATCTGGGGCACAACGAGAGCGGTTCTTTAAAGAGTTACCATTTCCCGAATTAAGCTCTAAAAGGTCTTTACCTATCACATACATACACTATCAACGGCGGCAGGTAGCCTAGTGGTTAGAGTGTTGGGCCAGTAACCAAAAGGTTGCTGGATTGAATCCCTGAGCTGACAAGATAAAAATCTGTCATATTGCCGCTGAACAAGGCAGTTAACCCACTGTTCCCCGGTAGACCGTCATTGTAAATAAAAATGTGTTCTTAACTGACTAAATAAAGGTTCAAATAAAAACGTATATCATTCTGAACAGTCGTAACCTCCTTGCATCTGCAAAAACCCGAGCCTTACTTATGATTCAGTACTACACACATTGGTTTAATTATTTATTTACTTGCTAGTTAAATGGGAACACAGGATAAACACACACACTCTGTACCGGTTATTGACTGGAGACGTAATACGCTGAAAACAAGTCCCTTGCGGAATGACAACAACATGGATGCTTGTTATAGAAGAGATGGAGAGAGAGGGACAGAGACACTTAACATTGCCACATTCAGAAACTACTCTCACGTACAATAACCGTATACTTTGCCCACAAACCTCCGCCCGCTTTGAGCAAGAAATCATGAAGGGTATGAAAGAAGCTGTAGAGTCTGTACCATCAGTCTGTACATCCAAATATGATCCAAGTAATAGGTTCACACAAGGTGTGTGACCAGTGCATCCCAGGGGGTTTGAAGAATGCATTATCTATGCGAGCGGAAGCTCACGGTACACTATGTTTTTTCTCTCAGAGACAACACCCTAGTCATTGTCTCGTGTGTGCCTTGTTAAGGGCTTTGATACCCTTAATTCAAATCCCCTTCCTTCTGGGGATCAGAGGCACAGGGTTGCTTTAGCCACTTAGGCATATCTCCACTGCTGCTTAGGACATTAAAGGCTGTCTGGAGGCATTAAGGCCACAATCTCTCCAGTCTGAGGCCAGAGCAGGGAACCCAGACAACAGTCCCCAAGTCGCAGAGGGACAGGGTGGTCCTGAAGCTGGGGACCCTGGAGAGAGGAACCAATGAGCGAAGACAAACAAATGTTGGATAATTTTCTTCCGAACGAATTACTATTTTTCTTTGTCTGCCCTCCTATCTAATACACAAACAAAACCTCCTCCTGTACTGTTGTGTAAATGGTGTTTTTCTGCCCCCTCTCTTCCCTCCCCTGTGTGTCAGTGTGTGATTTGTGTTGCGGGGGATCATGGCTCAGCTTAGTGCTGGCTCATTAGAGCTAGCTGCCTGCCTCAGCAGCAGTACACCATGCCTAGTTCTCCACAGTCACAGACAGACACAGAGAGACGCTTCAGTAATCACATAATCTCCATTAACCCTGTGATCTGGATAGAGATAGCTAAGAAACACCTTCTCTGGCACAATAATAATTACCCAGCATTCCGTGGGAGGGGCGGCGGAGGAGAGAGGGGAGGATGCGCCCTGGCTGGCTGTGACAAAAACAGTCTTCTTCTTGTGATGTGAAATAAACACCAGCTCACAACTCATCAAAGCCTGTGAGATTCTCCAATCCTCTTTAGGGGTGAGTGGATTATCCTCCCTAACCCAAATACGCTACGCTCTCCCTCTCTCGACTGACTGCAGCAGACAATAATTTTATCAGCACAGAATACACAGATAGCACAAGTAACCACAGACCATTATCAAAATATGAGCTAGATCAGTCAGTCTGGTGCGGACACAGGGTTCCTGTGTATTTGTGTGTGTATGTGTTTGCGTATGTGTTTGTGTATGTGTGTGTATAGTGTGTGTGTATATGTGTGCATGCATGTGAATGGCCTTGACTACCCAGAGTGTCTTTCAGGGATGGTCCAGTGTTGTGACCTGAACCCTGATGGACGTATCCATTCTGAAGTTGGTGTATAACAGGGGTGGGCAACTCCAGTCCTCGAGGGCCTGATTGGTGTCACACTTTTTCTCCATCCCTAGCAAACACAGCTGATTAATCTAATTTCATTCTAAACTGGAGATCATGATTAGGTGATTATTGGAGTCAGGTGTGTTAGTTGGGGCTGAGGAAAAACTGTGACACCAATCAGGCCCTCGAGGACTGGAATTGCCCACCCCTGGTGTATAGCATCCTCTCTGTGGTGTGTGATGGCTACCGAGAGTCATGAACCAACCCAGTCCCCGGCCAGGCCCTTCCCCCCTACTGGCGGTAGAGAAGCCAGCTGTGTTAATCCGGACTGTTGGAGTACTGCAATCCTTTCCCAGCTCACTCCATGACAGCTCAGTTCTTGAGACGTATTGGGAAATTTAACTTCTGACATAACAGGCTGAGAGAAAAGGAAAATATGATTCTGTTCTGCTTCAGGCCTGGAGGAAGAAGCTTTTCTTTGGCACTGTGAAAGACGGGACATTTGTATGTGAAAGAGAGCGTCGTTTGGGACAGACAATACCTCCCAACAGTAGGCCTATATTGGGAATACAAATGACAGTAAAGCATTCTGGGAAGTATGATATCCCATCATTCCTGAGCGTTTTTAATCACCCTATCGTCTAAACCGAGGAGTATCATCTTCCTTATCTCTGTCTGTGCTTTGTTACAAGGTCAAACTGAAGCTCCTTGCTTTGGCGAAAAAGCCTCTGGATTAAGAAACTCTAAATCTCACTAATCTTACAAAAAGAAGAGGAGAAAAAACCTTCTTCTTCTCCTTCTCGCTCTCTGTCTAATAAAAACGTATCCCTCTGAGCTCCTCTTGATGTCTGCTCCAAAAGTAAAACTCTTGACAGCAAACTGTCTGCCTGTCAGACAGAGCTTTTGGCTAAGATACGTCACAGAGGAACACTCACAACCCACTGGGTACAGACGTCATTTCAATGTCTAGTTTTGATTTAATTTTGGATAAGTTGTCAACTAACGTGAATTCAAAGTGAAATCAACAAAACATTTCACCATGTCATTGGATTTAGGTTAAAAGTTGGGTGAAAAAATACAAAATTCCCTTAAATTGCTGACTTTTTCAAATCCAATCAGTTTTCCACATTCGTTTTGAAATGGTATGGAAACAATGTAGATTGAACCAAGTTTTGCCCAATGGGTTTAAACTGTTTGATGAAATAAAACGCAGCTCTTCCTTTCTTTGCCTCAGCCTCTCCTCTCCACATGCACACATACGCCACAGGAGGTTGGTGGCACCTTAATTGGGGAGGACGGCTCATGGTAATGGCTGGAGTGGAATTAGTGGAATGGTATCAAATACATCAAACACATGGTTTACATGGGTTTGATGCCATTCCAAGGGCTCCGTTCCAGCCATTATTATGAGCTGTCCTCCCCTCAGCAGCCTCCACTGATGTACGCACACACACATACACAAACTCACTCACGGGCTCGCAGTCCGCTGAGGCATGACATGGGGAGGGAAATTGTTAATTAATTAAATCCATATTGACAAAGGCCTGGAGAAAAGAGGAGAACATCTGTGTTCACTAGCTCCTTAATTAGATCAATTTATCTATTATGAAACCTTGCTTTATTTTGAGAAGACCATATACGTAGGGAGGGAGGGTGGGTGGGGGGGAAGGGGGGAGAGAATGAATGACGAACTGAAAGAATTTGAATTAGTAGGCGTGCTGGTGTGTTGGTTGGATCGTGTTGCTTTTTCTCAGCTATAGGGTGTGACTCAACAACAAAGCACTTCAGTTCCCGAGACGAACACGTCCGGGGCCCATATCACAGACACCCCCCACGCACAAAATCCGGCTACTGTAAGTCTGGTTTGGCAGGATTGGATCACCTGTATTTATGATCTAAAAGAAAACCCTCCCAGCCCTGAGTCAATGAGTTCATCTTCCTCCAACTTCCTGAGCTCTGAATCAGGCCTTTTCTCCAATCAATATCAGAGTCCCATCCTCAGCCAAAGCCATGACCTGACATGATCAGCCAGGAAGGACGTTGATGCAGCAGTCATTGCATGAGTGTCGCGTTTCAACCAACCCGAGAGTCTTTCTCTCTGTCCTCTGTACTCCTCTCTCCCTTGTCTCATATTCCTCCATCCTGTTCTCAATTTTGTACTCTCTCCCTCCATCCTTTATGCTCTATCCTACTCTCTCTCCCTCCACCTCTGTAACTCTCTCTCTCTCTGTCAGATGTATTCTCTCCTCCTGGGTTTGGGAGCGTAGCTGGCTCTGAGATCGCTACAATCACAGCAGCTCCACGACATAAAAAGGCTTTGCTGAAGAAGCCTATCTTAATAGTGCAATGTGCACACCAAACGTTGTATTTCATGCAAATTCCAGCAATCGTCAGTGCTTCAGTCAGTGTAAGCATATAAGGCAAAAACCATGGCAGCTAAGAATGACTGCAGTGGGAGTTGTGCATGTATCATTCTTTCCAGCACCTATGTCTGTGTTAATTGATGTGTTGGGGAAAAAAACACAATTAGCTATAAGGGGAGGTATGTGGAGGTTGTGGAGGTTGTGGAGGTATGTGGAGGTTGTGGAGGTTGTGGAGGTTGTGGAGGTATGTGGAGGTTGTGGAGGTTGTGGAGGTTGTTATACGTGTGTGTATGTGTGAGCACTTCACATGCGTGTTTGAACGTGAGCGTAAGAACCTTCAATGTTAAAAGTCATGGACAGCCTAAGGCTCCAGATGACTTGTAGGTGAATTATAGATCTGTTCTATTCACTGTGACATTAGAGGCCTGTGTGTGTGGGTGTATAGTTATATGTACTGGAGTTATGCAGTATGTATGTGCTAGTCCAGTATATATGAATAATAGATTGTAATATCCTATTAACTTCAATTTATGTTGTATTTTGTTTGTGGTTGGCCTTCTTTTCCCTCGCATGCTACTAACACAGTGCCAGAGTAGCCTAGCATGCAAAACATTTCACATATCTGGCATTTTGTCAGTATGTGCAATACTGTGTTTCCGTGTGTGTGTGTGCATTATTATCCTGGGTATACAACAACACTCCTATATAACCCTCTGTTAAGTGCATCCCATGGGTCCTGTGTGCTCTTTCTGCTGGTATCCCATAATGCTCTATGCGCCTCTCCTCTCTATGGTCTCATTTCTCACATGGTCACATGGTCTGAGAGCGGGCGGTCGGGGGGGGGGGGGGGGGGGGGGGGGGGTTTGCTGTCGGACCCATGCCTACACCAGCCTGTCCAAGGTTGGTCAGCCTGTCCAAACAAGGCAACTATCTCTGCAGCGCCATACCGTAGTTACGCTGGGCACTGGTCCCTAGTCCCTGGTGGTATCCCTGTTTGTTTCCCGGTACACACAACGTGCTGCAACAAGCTCTCACAGTCTCATCCATGTTTTCACAAAACACATTTCGAAGTTGTTCCAAAAGTCAAATTTGGAAGTGTTTAAGATTAAGTTTAGGCATTAACGGCAATTTTTTAAGGTCAGGGTTAAGTTTAGGCATTAACTCCGAATGGTCAAGGTAAATTATAAGATTTGGGATAGGCTTTAAACAAAAATCTCAAAAACGACTTTCTATTGCTGGATTTCAACATGCATCCTTTGACACCAGATGCTTACACCAATCTCCCCTTCTACAAAACCCTCACAAAACCGAAACGTACCTGAAGGTAACAACGCTCATTGTTACCCCTAGTGGCCGGTTTCCATGTCATCTCCCGACGTCCTCAGGCATGGATGGATGTTGAATACTGACTTGTATCAGGGGTGACCTGGCTGTACGTATCACGGTGGTGCTGGGTGACGTGACACCAGCTCAGCTAGGGGTGTGGCAAGAGGCAGCCAGGGCATCAAATCACTGACATGACAGATTAGACTAGATTCTGCTTTCCTCTCCTCTGCTCTTCTCTCCTCTCTCTCTCTGTCTCTCCCTCTGTCCCTGTCTCTGAGATAGCTGCACTCCAGTGTCTCTGGTCTGGCCACTCATATGGAACGTCCCGTGGTGATGAGAAATTCAGCAGAGGGGATATATCCACCTTGTAGAACAGGATGCAGCTCAACAGACACACTGATACAGGCAGACCAAAGGCACGCTGATACAGGCAGACCAAAGGCACGCTGATACAGGCAGACCAAAGGCACGCTGATACAGGCAGACCAAAGGCACGCTGATACAGGCAGACCAAAGGCACGCTGATACAGGCAGACCAAAGGCACGCTGATACAGGCAGACCAAATGCACGCTGATACAGGCAGACCAAAGGCACGCTGATACAGGCAGACCAAAGGCACGCTGATACAGGCAGACCAAAGGCACGCTGATACAGGCAGACCAAAGGCACACTGATACAGGCAGACCAAAGGCACGCTGATACAGGCAGACCAAAGGCACACTGATACAGGCAGACCAAAGGCACACTGATACAGGCAGACCAAAGGCACGCTGATACAGGCAGACCAAAGGCACACTGATACAGGCAGACCAAAGGCACACTGATACAGGCAGACCAAAGGCACGCTGATACAGGCAGACCAAAGGCATACTGATACAGGCAGACCAAAGGCACGCTGATACAGGCAGACCAAAGGCACACTGATACAGGCAGACCAAAGGCACACTGATACAGGCAGACCAAAGGCACACTGATACAGGCAGACTAAAGACACACTGATACAGGCAGACCAAAGGTGCATTGATACAGGCAGACCAAAGGCACACTGATACAGGCAGACCAAAGACACACTGATACAGGCAGACCAAAGGCACACTGATACAGGCAGACCAAAGGCACACTGATACAGGCAGACCAAAGGCACACTGATACAGGCAGACCAAAGACACACTGATACAGGCAGACCAAAGGCACACTGATACAGGCAGACCAAAGGCACACTGATACAGGCAGACCAAAGGTGCATTGATACAGGCAGACCAAAGGCACACTGATACAGGCAGACCAAAGGTGCATTGATACAGGCAGACCAAAGACACACTGATACAGGCAGACCAAAGGCACACTGATACAGGCAGACCAAAGGCACACTGATACAGGCAGACCAAAGGCACACTGATACAGGCAGACCAAAGGTGCATTGATACAGGCAGACCAAAGACACACTGATACAGGCAGACCAAAGGCACGCTGATACAGGCAGACCAAAGGCACACTGATACAGGCAGACCAAAGACACACTGATACAGGCAGACCAAAGGCACACTGATACAGGCAGACCAAAGGCACACTGATACAGGCAGACCAAAGGCACGCTGATACAGGCAGACCAAAGACACACTGATACAGGCAGACCAAAGGCACACTGATACAGGCAGACCAAAGGCACACTGATACAGGCAGACCAAAGGCACGCTGATACAGGCAGACCAAAGACACACTGATACAGGCAGACCAAAGGCACGCTGATACAGGCAGACCAAAGGCACGCTGATACAGGCAGACCAAAGGCACGCTGATACAGGCAGACCAAAGACACACTGATACAGGCAGACCAAAGGCACGCTGATACAGGCAGACCAAAGGCACGCTGATACAGGCAGACCAAAGACACACTGATACAGGCAGACCAAAGGTGCATTGATACAGGCAGACCAAAGGCACACTGATACAGGCAGACCAAAGACACACTGATACAGGCAGACCAAAGGTGCATTGATACAGGCAGACCAAAGACACACTGATACAGGCAGACCAAAGGTGCATTGATACAGGCAGACCAAAGGCACGCTGATACAGGCAGACCAAAGGCACGCTGATACAGGCAGACCAAAGACACACTGATACAGGCAGACCAAAGACACACTGATACAGGCAGACCAAAGACACACTGATACAGGCAGACCAAAGACACACTGATACAGGCAGACCAAAGACACACTGATACAGGCAGACCAAAGACACACTGATACAGGCAGACCAAAGACACACTGATACAGGCAGACCAAAGACACACTGATACAGGCAGACCAAAGACACACTGATACAGGCAGACCAAAGACACACTGATACAGGCAGACCAAAGACACACTGATACAGGCAGACCAAAGGCACGCTGATACAGGCAGACCAAAGGCACGCTGATACAGGCAGACCAAAGACACACTGATACAGGCAGACCAAAGACACACTGATACAGGCAGACCAAAGACACACTGATACAGGCAGACCAAAGACACACTGATACAGGCAGACCAAAGACACACTGATACAGGCAGACCAAAGACACACTGATACAGGCAGACCAAAGACACACTGATACAGGCAGACCAAAGGCACACTGATACAGGCAGACCAAAGGCACGCTGATACAGGCAGACCAAAGGCACACTGATACAGGCAGACCAAAGGCACGCTGATACAGGCAGACCAAAGACACACTGATACAGGCAGACCAAAGACACACTGATACAGGCAGACCAAAGACACACTGATACAGGCAGACCAAAGGCACACTGATACAGGCAGACCAAAGGCACGCTGATACAGGCAGACCAAAGACACACTGATACAGGCAGACCAAAGGCACACTGATACAGGCAGACTAAAGGCACGCTGATACAGGCAGACCAAAGGCACGCTGATACAGGCAGACCAAAGGCACGCTGATACAGGCAGACCAAAGACACACTGATACAGGCAGACCAAAGACACACTGATACAGGCAGACCAAAGGCACGCTGATACAGGCAGACCAAAGACACACTGATACAGGCAGACCAAAGACACGCTGATACAGGCAGACCAAAGGCACACTGATACAGGCAGACCAAAGGCACACTGATACAGGCAGACCAAAGACACACTAATACAGGCAGACCAAAGGCACGCTGATACAGGCAGACCAAAGACACACTGATACAGGCAGACCAAAGACACACTGATACAGGCAGACCAAAGACACACTGATACAGGCAGACCAAAGGCACACTGATACAGGCAGACCAAAGACACACTGATACAGGCAGACCAAAGACACACTGATACAGGCAGACCAAAGACACACTGATACAGGCAGACCAAAGACACACTGATACAGGCAGACCAAAGACACACTGATACAGGCAGACCAAAGACACACTGATACAGGCAGACCAAAGACACACTGATACAGGCAGACCAAAGGCACACTGATACAGGCAGACCAAAGGCACACTGATACAGGCAGACCAAAGGCACACTGATACAGGCAGACTAAAGGCACACTGATACAGGCAGACCAAAGGCACACTGATACAGGCAGACCAAAGGCACACTGATACAGGCAGACCAAAGGCACGCTGATACAGGCAGACCAAAGGCACGCTGATACAGGCAGACCAAAGGCACACTGATACAGGCAGACCAAAGGCACACTGATACAGGCAGACCAAAGGCACGCTGATACAGGCAGACCAAAGGCACGCTGATACAGGCAGACCAAAGGCACACTGATACAGGCAGACCAAAGGCACACTGATACAGGCAGACCAAAGGCACGCTGATACAGGCAGACCAAAGGCACACTGATACAGGCAGACTAAAGGCCTATTCAACAGGATGGTATGAATGCCTTGTTATTCTTCATTATGTGTCATTATTTTACGATACGGCTAGGCAGTAAAATACTACAGTACTACAGTATAGTATACATGTACAAACAAACACATGTTCTGCAAAATGCATACCCACCCAATGAACACAATATATTGATTAAAACCTCTCCTTGTCCCAGTCTGTAATCCCCACATGTTTTAAGATGACCACCATTATTCCTGTTCTCAAGAACTCTAAGGCTTCATGCCACTATGACTACCTCCCAGTAGCACTCACATCTGTAATCATGGAGTGCTTTGAAAGGCTGGTTATGGCACACATCAACTCCATCATCCCAGACACCATAGACCCACTCTGATTTGCATACCGCCACAACAGATCGATAAACAGATCCACTCCACACTGCCCTCACCTACCAAGATAAGAGGAATACCTATGTGAGAATGCTGTTCAATCACTACAGCTCAGTGTTCAGCTCAACACCATTGTCTCCTCCAAGCTTTTTACCAAGCTTAGTACCCTGGGGCTGAACACCTCTCTCTGCAACTGGATCCTGGACTCCTTGACGGACAAACCCCAGGTAGTAAGGGTAGGCAGCAACACCTCCGCCACGCTCACCCTTAACACGGGGGCCCCACAGCGGTGTGGGCTTTTTCCCCTCCTGTGCTCCCTGTTCACGCACGACTGCATGGCCACGAATGACTCCAACACCATCATCAAGTTTGCTGACGACACGAAGTTGGTAGGCCTGATCACCTGCGACGATGAGACAGCCTGCAAGGAGGCGGTGTGGTGCTGGGACAACAACATCTCCCTCAACGTCAGTATGACCAAGGAGCTGATTGTGGATTACAGGAAACGGGGGGTGGCGAGCAGACCCCCATCCACATCGACAGGCTGCAGTGGAGCTTCAAGTTCCTCGGGGTCACTAAGAATTTAAAATGGTCCACACACACACACAGTTGTGAAGAAAGCGCAACAGGCTCTCTTCTCCCTCAGGAGGTTGAAAAGGTTTGTCATGGGCCCTCAAATCTTCAAAACGTTCTACAGCTGCACCACTGAGAGCACTTTGACTGGCTGCATCACCGTTTGGTATAGCAACAGCACCGCCCTCGATCGCATAACGCTACAGAGGATGTTGCAGACAGCCCAGTACATCACTGGGGCAGAGCTCCCTGCCATCCAGAACAATAGCGAGCCTATATATACAGGGGGTACTGGTACAGAATCAATGTGCAGGGGAACCGGTTAGTCGAGGTAATTGAGGTAATATGTACATGTAGGTAGAGTTATTAAAGTGACTAAGCATAGATAATAACAGAGAATAGCAGAAACGTAAAAGGGGGAGGGGCTGTGTAAATAATCTTGGTAGCCATTTGACTCGATGTTCAGGAGTCTTATGGCTTGGGGGTAGAAGCTATTTAGAAGCCTCTTGGACCTAGACTTGGCGCTCTGGTTCTGCTTGCCATGCGGTACCAGAGAGAACAGTCTATGACTAGGGTGGCTGGAGTCTGTGACAATTTTTAGGGCCTTCCTCTGACACTGCCTGGTATAGAGGTCTTGGATGGCAGGAAGCTTGGCCCCAGTGATGTACTGGGCCGTATGCACTACACTCTGTAGTGCCTTGCGGTCGGAGGCCGAGCAGTTGCCATACCAGGCAGTGATGCAACCAGTCAGGAGGCTCTTGATGGTGCAGCTGTAGAACCTTTTGGAGTCGTGCCTGGCCGAGTAGTCATGAGTGAACAGGGAGTACAGGAGGGGACTGAGCACGCACCCCCGAGGGGCCCCTGTGTTGAGGATCAGCGTGGTGGATGTGTTGTTACCTACCCTTACCACCTGGGGTCGGCCCGTCAGGAAGTCCAGGAACCAGTTGCAGAGGGAGGTGTTTAGTCCCAGAATCCTTAGCTTAGTGATGAGCTTTGAGGGCACTATGGTTTTGAACGCTGAGCTGTCAATGAATATTATTCTCACATAGGTGTTCCTTTTGTCCAGGTGGGAAAGAGCAGTGTGGAGTGCAATAGAGATTACATCATCTGTGGATCTGTTGGGGCGGTATGCAAATTGGAGTGGGTCTAGTGTTTCTGGGATAATGGTGTTGATGTGAGCCATTACCAGCCATTCAAAGCACTTCATGGCAACAGACGTGAGTACTACGGGTCGATAGTCATTTAGGCAGGTTACCTTTGTGTTCTTGGGCACAGGGACTATGGTGGTCTGCTTAAAACATGTTGGTATTACAGACTCTGACAGGGAGAGGTTGAAAATGTCAGTGAAGACACTTGCCAGTTGGTCAGCGCATGCTCGCAGTACACGTCCTGGTAATCCGTCTGGCCCTGCGGCCTTGTGAATGTTGACCTGTTTCAAGGTCTTATTCACATCGGCTGCGGAGAGCGTGATCAAACAGCCATCCGGAACAGCTGGTGCTCTCATGCATGTTTTTACCCCTATACATATCTGCCTTTATCACTCCAGTAGCTCTGCACATTGTAAATATGATATTGGAACTGACCCTCTATATAGCTTCTTACTTTCTCGTGTTCTTCTTATTTCTTATATCTTGTGTGTTATTGTTCTACCTTATGTTATTTTTAGTTCTACATTGATATTGATTACTGCATTGTTGAGTTTAGAGCTGGCAAGAAAGGCATTTCACTGTACTTGGGCACGTGACATTAAAACTTGAAACTTGAAAGTGCTGACTTGCATACAAACTGCATCTCTCG
The DNA here is from genome assembly GCF_016432855.1 of Salvelinus namaycush. Classification (NCBI taxonomy): domain Eukaryota; kingdom Metazoa; phylum Chordata; class Actinopteri; order Salmoniformes; family Salmonidae; genus Salvelinus; species Salvelinus namaycush. The sequence goes on from NC_052314.1 coordinate 27,784,920, forward strand.
AACCTCACAATCTCCATCACCTCCCCCATGTCCTCCAAGCTAGTGACCCGCGGGCCTTGCTCAACATGTCTGCATGAATACAGTGAAATTAGTTAGAGGAGAAGACTCTCAAAGTCACAAAGACTACCCTCTGCTCTCTTCCTCTCATGAATAAATTATTATGTAAATAATTAATCACTGCTTTTGTGTGTGTTTTTTTGTGCACATGGGCCTTGTGATAATGTGTGCCTGTGGTGTGTGTATGCATGTATGTGTGTGTGCCTCTGTGTGCATGTGTGCGTGCGTATATGCAGTACACTGTATCTCTCTTAAAGTGTGTCCTTTACACTTGTTTGGGGTCCCTTGCTCTGTGGCCGGGCGGCGGGCTGATCCCATTAGGATGTGTCCATGCGGAAAGCGTCTGGAACGCCACAGCTCTCTATGTCGAGCTTTGGAGATTCAGGCTGAAAGGACGGAAGCTAAGCTAATCATAGCGTTTAAGACAAGTCAGCCCAGGCCCCAGAAATGAACGCAGATTAATCATTAACGTTCTATAGCACTGCACTGGGATTATCAGGGGAGTAGAGGGCGTGTGTGCTGGGTGAGAGGTGAGACATCTGTGTGTGTGGCAGCGTGTGTGCGTGGCAGCGTATGTGCGTGGCAGCGTGTGTGCGTGGCAGCGTATGTGCGTGGCAGCGTGTGTGCGTGGCAGCGTGTGTGCGTGGCAGCGTGTGTGCGTGGCAGCGTATGTGCGTGGCAGCGTGTGTGCGTGGCAGCGTGTGTGCGTGGCAGCATGTGTGCGTGGTAGCTTGTGTGCATGGCAGCGTGTGTGTGTGTCAAGGAAAAAGAGAGTGGATTATGTGTATGTTTGCAAAAGGGGTGGTAAGTGGATGCAGTGTTTATGTATTTTCTGTGTGTGTGTGTGTGTGTGTGTGTACTGCATGTACAGGGACACATGGGGATAAATGACATAGGTGCTCTTGTGTGTATGCCAGTGCTGCGCTGGTTGTTGATGAAGGAGGATAAGGGGGGTAACTCTATTCCAGATTTCATTACAGCGCAACAACATATCTCTCTCTCTCTCTCTCTCTCTCTCTCTCTCTCTCTCTCTCTCTCTCTCTCTCTCTCTCTCTCTCTCTCTCTCTCTCTCTCTCTCTCTCTCTCTCTCTCTCTCTCTCTCTCTCTCTCTCTCTCTCTCTCTCTCTCTCTCTCTCTCTCTCTCTCTCTCCTGCTTGTGCTGTGTATACTATGTGTGTGTGTGAGTGTGTAAGATAACATTTATGCACACTCACAGGAATCTACCCACACACTCACACACACTTACGCTGACAATCTCACACAAACACACATATATACGCATACACACACACACACACACATAACACACACATTTAAAAGTTTGTATTTTTAACTCTGCATCATTGGGAAAGAGCACCTGTGCTATACGGCGCATGAGACAAATACAATATAATTTGATTTTACAATATATTATGACATAATTTCTCTCATAGAATGAAATCCCTTTTGTGGGAAACAGGGAAATGCAGCACGACAACTGAGACACAGAGAAAAGCGTAGTGAGAGGAGAAGAGAGTATAAGCAGGTGAGAGAGATGAGATGATGGTCAGACAGAGGGAGGAGTGCTGCAGGCTGCTCCTGGCTGTCAGGGCACTGGATAAAGATGAATGGTGTGCCACTGCTCTCCAGCCAGCCAGAAAAACACCATGTCCACTCCTGTTGTCCCGCTCTATCATGCCACAATCAGCAAAAGCCCCGTCACAGAGACAGCACTGCGCACAGACACACAGAAACACACACACAAACACACTCACAGAAACACACACACACACGAGGAGAGGAGAGAAAGCACTCATGGTATTTACAAACAATCATTCATTGCAATGACCCACATACTGAGCGTTCTCCCAATGAGCCCCTCAGTCTCCCATTGCTAAGGCAGCCATACGCATGGATGGACAGATGGAAGTGACCTTATCCCCTCCTGTCTCCTCTTATTTCCCCTGCTCTCCTCTCCTCTGCCCTTCTTCTTCTATTCCCTGCTTTCTGTTTCCATTCTCCTCTCCTGTTTTACTGTCCTCTCCTCTCCCTCACCTCTCTCGACTTTCCCTTCTCTCCTCCTCTCCTGTTTTTTAGAGCTATCTTCCCCCCACCTGTTCTCTCTCCATCTCTCTCTAGCCATTTCTCTCTCTCTCTCTCTCTAGCCATCTCTCTCTCTCTCTAGCCATTTCTCTCTCTCTCTCTCTCTCTCTAGCCATCTCTCTCTCTCTCTAGCCATCTCTCTCTCTCTCTCTCTCTCTCTCTCTCTCTCTCCATCTCTCTCTAGCCATTTCTCTCTCCATCTCTCTCTACATCTCTCTCTAGCCATTTCTCTCTCCATCTCTCTCTAGCCATCTCTCTCTAGCCATCTCTCTCTCTCTCTAGCCATCTCTCTCTCTCTCTAGCCATCTCTCTCTCTCTCTCTCTCTCTCTCTCTCTCTCTCTCTCTCTCTCTCTCTCTCTCTCTCTCTCTCTCTCTCTCTCTCTCTCTCTCTCTCTCTCTCTCTCTCTCTCTCTCTCTCTCTCCCGCCATCTCTCTCTTTCTCTCTCTCTTTCTCTCCCTCCCCTCTCCCCTCCCCCTATCTCTCTAGGTTTCATGGCTGTCCAATATGGGATATGAGTGTCTGCAGGAGCTAAAGCTCGACGCAATAAAGGATCCTCATAATGGAACGGGAGGATTTGTAAAGCTTTGCATTGTTCCCTGTATTCATACAGCATAATGGTACATTTCTGTCAGACTGGAGGGGACTGGAGAGGATAGCAGGATCCCAGCTTATAGAGCTGTGAGCCCCAGGCTTCAAATGAGTCTACTGAATATAGCCAATATCACTGACAGAGACACGCACAAAGGACCACTATTGACTATTCCCAGAAAGACTCAGACTAAAAATGACTACGTAGAGAACGAATGGCCACATAGGCAAACGGCATTCCCGCTCAGAAAGACTAAACCGATATAGACACACTTAGAAACACACAGACAGAAATTTGTTTCACCAATAAGATATCAATAAGATATTGCAGACACAATACGTGTTTAGGCTACTTCATGGAGGATGGTGTCTATTTTCAAAGATGAGAATCTGAGCCAAGGGAACGAAGGAGGTGAGATCGTCACCTGCTCCTCGGTATGAAGAGTACAGCTGGCTGGATGAGAAGGTTGTTGCCATGGTGTCAAAGTGTTTCATGTTAACTATGACTGAATGAATGGTCTCTGTGTTTTCATCACCCAGAGGGTGTTGTTTGTCGTTATCCTCTTGATCTGTGTATCTATCTTTCTGAATCATTGTTGCGGCGGTGAATGTCTGTGTTGTTGTGTTGCTGGGATGTTTGTAGCGATGACTGCGTTTCTCTGTGTGGATATAGCGAGTGTTTGCTCTTTGTTTTGCCTGGAGTGCTCCTCATGAATATTCACACAGTGAACAGGTAGAATGAAGCAGGAATCAACCGGGCACACACAGGTATCGAAAGGTATGTACTCCACACGTAAAACCCTCACAAAGAACTCAATAACGCACACATACAGAGACAATCAAAGCATTTAGCAACAGGCATGCACAGGTTCACATTTCCTTTACCGATCAATAGACAGCACGCACACACACACACATACAGTAAACACACACACACACACACACACACACACACACACACACACACACACACACACACACACACACACACACACACACACATCCTGCAGTCCTGATGAGAGTGTTGCCATGCTGCAGTGCTACTCTGGAACATCCAAACAGACCTCGTCTGCACAAACCTCTATATCTGTCATGTCAACCGCATCCCGCTGCCACGGCAACCAATGGCCACTGCTACAAAAGCCATTACCCAAGTCAATAACCCCACAATCGGCCATAGCGCCGTACACTCTCTTTGTAGTCAGATTAAAACACAAACACCCAGACACATGGGGGCAAACGCGCCTACACACAGGCATACACCAACGCATGTACGCTCACACACAGACACACAGACACACACACACACACTCCAGGGCTGTATGGGCCGTTGGTGAAGGGGAGTGATGGGGTGATGTTATAGAAGTGAATGGATGCAGCAGGTCTATGCTGAGTGGTACAGTGGTACAGTACTCACAGCTCAGAGTAGAGGATGTGCAGGTTGCCCACATTGTCAGTGTAGTTGGCTGGGCTGAGCCAGGGTAGAACCAGCAGCAGCAGAGCCTTCATGGTCGATACACAGTCAGCTCTCTCTCTCTCTCTCTCTCTCTCTCTCTTTTCTCTTTCTCTTTCTGCACCGGAGCGCTCTTCTCTTCTCTCCCCCCCGACTTCCTCCTCCTCCACTTCCCCCTCCTCTTCTCCGAGCCTGGCCGTGCTGACCCTCTCCCTTTTCCCCTTCTGTCTTCAGAGTAGCTCTCAGGTCTAAATGACTCCCTCTCTTCTTTCTTTCCCCCTTCCCTCGTTCTCTCCTTTCTGTCTCCTCCTGTCTCTCTCTCTCTCCCTCAGGCAGGCTGTGTGGTCATCTCAGCCGCAGAGGCGAGTGGGCCAGCTGCCAGAGGATGAAGAAGAAGAAGAAGAAGCAGCAACAGAAGTAGAGGAGAAGTCCTGCGGAGGTAGAGGATGAAGAGGCGGAGGAGGAGGAGGAAGAGGAGGGAGGATACCCAGGGGAAGGTGGCACATTTGGAATATGATTTGAGATGTGCAGGCTTTAATCTGCTAGCGACGTGTAAGAGGATTTGCGCTCGTACGTGTGTGTGTGTGTGTGTGTCTCCCTCTGTGTATGTGTCAGAGGGAACAGCGCAGCCTGTGACTTATACTGCAGCAGGAACCACTAAGAGGGAGAGATGGAGCAGACCAAACCAAGGGTGGAGGGGGGGGGGGCACCTGGGGCTTCTCTGATTGGTCACAATCCCTCTCCCTCCCACACTCACACACAGCTACTGCATTAACCTCCCCCTGCCTGCACATACGCTGGTCGGCTGACTGTTAACCCCTCCCCCTTAAAGATGGGTGGCAGCAGATTGGTCTGATCGCTCTAAAGACCTTACCTACATGTGTAGAAAAAAACACAAAACGAGAAGGGGAGAGGAAAAACACACTGCCAAATCAATATTCATTACAGAGATACAGTAGAAGCCTGTTATTTCTGAATGGAGTGAAACAGAATAACAGAGTGGGAGAGAACAGGAAAAGGGAGTTTACTGTTATAATAATTCTTCATTGAACCAAACCAGTGGTCAGATGCCCATCGATTTATTCAGGGAAATTGTTGTTGGGGTGTGTGAGTTGGGACAGGGGGATGGGGGAGATGTGGGGATGAGAGAGGCTGAACCATGTTTGATATCTTGAGATTGGGGCTGGGTATGGATAACGAGGACATGGTTAATAAAGGGGAGTGATGAGGGCACCATAAGGTAGCATAAGGGCAGGTCCTAGCAGACTGTTTTTGTTGGGAGTGTTTACCGGGCTAAATACACACAGTGAGTGTACAAAACATTAGGAACACCTTCCTAACATTGAGTTGCACCCCTTTTTGCCCTTAGAACAGCCTCAATTTGTCGGGGCATGGACTCTACAAGGTGTCACAAGCGTTCAACAGGGATGCTGGCCCATGTTGACTCCAATGCATATGGGAAACTGAAAAACCCAGCAGCATTGCAGTTCTTGACACAAACTGGTGCGCCTGGCATCTACTACCATACCCACTTCAAAGACACTTCAATCTTTTGTCTTGCCCATTCACCCTCTCTCTGAATGGCACACATACACAATCCATTTCTCAATTGTCTCAAGGCTTAAAAATCCTTCTTTAAGCTGTCTCCTCCCCTTCATCTACACTGATTGGAGTGGATTTAACAAGTGACATCATAAGGGATCATAGCTTTCACCTGGATTCACCTGGTCAGTCTATGTCATGGAAAGAGCAGGTGTTCTTAATGTTTTGTATACTCAGTGTAGATCTCTCTTTCTTTCTACATCTTGTTCTCTCTTTTCATTGCTCTCATCTCCCTCCTCTCTTTCATCCCTCTCTCCTTTAGCTGTAATTAGAGAGCCAGAGGGAGTGACTGACGGTGGTGAGAGAACTTTGATCTCCAGTCATGATATCATCTAACACTTCAAGCCTGCAGCGTCCCACATTTATCTGCTTTCCATCGCTCCATCTCTCTCTCCTCTCAATTCCTCTTCCAATGTATTTCATTGCCACTTTTTCCTACATTGATTCTCTCCTCTACAGCTATCCTCTCTCACTCTCCTCTTTTCATCTTTGTTTTTTCATAATCTCTCTAGAGTATCTAACATCTCCTTTACTTTCCATTCCATTAATTTCCTCTCCTCTCCTCTCCTCTCCTCTCCTCTCCTCTCCTCTCCTCTCCTCTCCTCTCCTCTCCTCTCCTCTCCTCTCCTCTCCTCTCCTCTCCTCTCCTCTCCTCTCCTCTCCTCTCCTCTCCTAGTGGTTAGTAGTGGTTTGGGAGTAGTCTCAGTGAAGTACTGTCTTAAGGTGCACCGGAGTAAGGCACTTAACTGGTGTAAATAGCCCATCCCAATGAATATTTCATGGGTAAATATGTGTGTGTGTGTTTAGTTGTGTGTTCTGGGCTGTGGTGTGAGCAGTGTGAACCACACAAGGCCACGGGCTGACAGGAAATGTAATGTAATTGGATTGTCACAGGATGCAGTTTGAAAGCAGAAACCAGTCTGGCCCAAAGAAGTCATCAAACACACTCAAAAACACGCGCTCGCACACACACACACACACACACACACACACACACACACACACACACACACACACACACACACACACACACACACACACACACACACACACACACACACACACACACACTACACACACACTTCACACACAGTCAGATACACACTTCACACACACCCACACATTAAGAATATTTGCCTATTTCCATTCCTCTTCAGTTTTCGATCTCAAACCCAGTCTTACAGAAGGAAAGTAGTTGAGGCTAGACGAACCAATAGAGCAGAGGTTAGTAAAATGCAGGGGGTTTTCTGGATCAAAATGAGGCTTAGGTGGTGGCCGTGACAGTGGGCCTGGCCAATGGCGGTCGGTGATCAACATTTTTAGAGGCGCTCATTTTGTCCGCATAGTTTTTTGTTTGTTGCTGTTTTAAAGCTAATTTCCTGCAATTCTACACATTTTGCTATGGGGCTGAGAAAGACATTCTGTCACTCAAATGGCGAGGGGCTGAAGCTAATTGGTTAGAACTTGAATTGGGTGAATTTGGGAAAATGCCGCAGCACAGCTTCAAGGAAAATAGTTGCTTTAAAACTAGTGATTTTTTTGGCTAATTGAAGTAAAACAGTAATTCTGCTCATAGATTATACTCCTGAATGCATAATTTTTTTGAAATTTTGATACACAACATTAGCATTTAGCATTTAGTCACTCTAGCATGGTGGTGGAAAATGGTGTTTCATAAAGAAAGTACGCATATCGCCATTAAATAAAGTTAAAGTTAAGGAGGAAATCGAAGCCTACGCAGCCTGAATGCAAAACGTTTTAGGTACGAACCGATCCATGAGGGATAAGAATGTATTACCGGCTGCATACAATGTATTTGGACGGTAAAATGACACGACTCAATATCGCCATCTGCCCCCCCCCCCCCCCTCCCCCACACACACACACATCAGGAAGTGACAGGGTCAGAAAAGTCAGGAACAGAACGGCCACCTGTCACTGCAGAGATCAGAGATCAGCCCTCTGGCACATAGCCAGGTGGACTTACATCACACTAACACATACACAACACCAGCATATACACAACACCAGCATATACACAACACCAGCATATACACATCACCAGCATATACACAACACCAGCATATACACAACACCAGCATATACACAACACCAGCATATACACAACACCAGCATATACACATCACCAGCATATACACAACACCAGCATATACACAACACCAGCATATACACAACACCAGCATATACACAACACCAGCATATACACAACACCAGCATATACACAACACCAGCATATACACAACACCAGCACATACACAACACCAGCATATACACAACACCAGCATATACACAACACCAGCATATACACAACACCAGCATATACACATCACCAGCATATACACATCACCAGCATATACACAACACCAGCATATACACAACACCAGCATATACACAACACCAGCATATACACAACACCAGCATATACACATCACCAGCATATACACAACACCAGCATATACACAACACCAGCATATACACAACACCAGCATATACACAACACCAGCATATACACAACACCAGCATATACACAACACCAGCACATACACAACACCAGCATATACACAACACCAGCATATACACAACACCAGCATATACACAACACCAGCATATACACATCACCAGCATATACACATCACCAGCATATACACAACACCAGCATATACACAACACCAGCATATACACAACACCAGCACATACACAACACCAGCATATACACAACACCAGCGTATACACAACACCCAGCATATACACAACACCAGCATATACACAACACCAGCATATACACAACACCAGCATATACACAACACCAGCATATACACAACACCAGCATATACACAACACCAGCATATACACAACACCAGCATATACACCACACCAGCACATACACAACACCAGCATATACACAACACCAGCACATACACAACACCAGCATATACACAACACCAGCATATACACAACACCAGCATATACACAACACCAGCATATACACCACACCAGCACATACACAACACCAGCATATACACAACACCAGCACATACACAACACCAGCATATACACAACACCAGCGTATACACAACACCCAGCATATACACAACACCAGCATATACACAACACCAGCATATACACATCACCAGCATATACACAACACCAGCATATACACAACACCAGCATATACACAACACCAGCACATACACAACACCAGCATATACACAACACCAGCGTATACACAACACCAGCATATACACAACACCAGCATATACACAACACCAGCATATACACAACACCAGCATATACACAACACCAGCATATACACCACACCAGCACATACACAACACCAGCATATACACAACACCAGCACATACACAACACCAGCATATACACAACACCAGCGTATACACAACACCCAGCATATACACAACACCAGCATATACACAACACCAGCATATACACAACACCAGCATATACACAACACCAGCATATACACAACACCAGCATATACACATCACCAGCATATACACAACACCAGCATATACACAACACCAGCATATACACAACACCAGCATATACACAACACCAGCATATACACAACACCAGCATATACACAACACCAGCATATACACCACACCAGCACATACACAACACCAGCATATACACAACACCAGCATATACACAACACCAGCATATACACAACACCAGCATATACACAACACCAGCATATACACCACACCAGCACATACACAACACCAGCATATACACAACACCAGCATATACACAACACCAGCATATACACAACACCAGCATATACACACACACAAAGGCCTGCACGTAAGCACACACATAGATCCTATTACTGTCTATGCATATGGACAGACAAGAACCACATCTATTTTCATGTCCACTGGGTCATGGCTGTGTCCGAAATGGCACCATGTTCCCTTTATAGTGCGCTACTTTTGACCAGGGCTCTGGTCAAGCACACTATATAGGGAACAGTGAGCCATTTGGGATGCTCACCACGTAAGAACACAAAACAAGGACCTAAATCTCTTCAATACTCACAAACTCACTGGCATGCAAAGGGATTTGTTAATTTCACGTTCATCTCATGCTTTGAGTTCTTTACTTGACTTTTGCACGGTAATCTGAATTTAGACAAATCCCCCTCCAATCCCACATTACATAGACAGCACTCCCCAAAGGAACAGCATGTACGTATACTGAAAGACATGAAACACCATGCTACAGGCACGGGAACACCAAGCATGGAAGAAATCAATGCACAAATGCCTGAACACGCAGGCAACCCAATGACCTGACCAAAACAAGAACAGACAAGTACAAGAATGTAAACACAAGCACTGCAACTACACAAACATTAAAAAGCCAAGTACAAATAGTTAGCATATTTTCACTGGGAAAGGCACTTCATAAATGCATATGGAAAATCACTGTAAAAGGTTTTGCAAGATAAACAGGCTATAAACACCTGACATTTACATTTACATTTTAGTCATTTAGCAGACGCTCTTATCCAGAGCGACTAACAGTAGAGTGCATACATTTTATTACATTTACATACTGAGACAAGGATATCCCTACCGGCCAAACCCTCCCTAACCCGGACGACGCTATGCCAATTGTGCGTCGCCCCACGGACCTGACCATAAACACACCTAATGAAATAAGACCATAAGCCCTACACCATAAACACACCTAATGAAATAAGACCATAAGCCCTACATTATAAACACACCTAATGAAATAAGACCATAAGCCCTACATCATAAACACACCTAATGAAATAAGACCATAAGCCCTACATTATAAACACACCTAATGAAATAAGACCATAAGCCCTACATTATAAACACACCTAATGAAATAAGACCATAAGCCCTACATTATAAACACACCTAATGAAATAAGACCATAAGCCCTACATTATAAACACACCTAATGAAATAAGACCATAAGCCCTACATTATAAACACACCTAATGAAATAAGACCATAAGCCCTACATTATAAACACACCTAATGAAATAAGACCATAAGCCCTACATTATAAACACACTTAATGAAATAAGACCATAAGCCTTACATTATAAACACACCTAATGAAATAAGACCATAAGCCCTACATCATAAACACACCTAATGAAATAAGACCATAAGCCCTACATCATAAACACACCTAATGAAATAAGACCATAAGCCCTACATCATAAACACACCTAATGAAATAAGACCATAAGCACTACATTATAAACACCCCTAATGAAATAAGACCATAAGCCCTACATCATAAACACACCTAATGAAATAAGACCATAAGCCCTACATCGTAAACACACCTAATGAAATAAGACCATAAGCCCTACATCGTAAACACACCTAATGAAATAAGACCATAAGCCCTACATCGTAAACACACCTAATGAAATAAGACCATAAGCCCTACATCATAAACACACCTAATGAAATAAGACCATAAGCCCTACATCATAAACACACCTAATGAAATAAGACCATAAGCCTTACATCATAAACACACCTAATGAAATAAGACCATAAGCCCTACATCATAAACACACCTAATGAAATAAGACCATAAGCCCTACATCATAAACACACCTAATGAAATAAGACCATAAGCCCTACATCATAAACACACCTAATGAAATAAGACCATACGCCCTACATCATAAACACACCCAATGAAATAAGACCATAAGCCCTACATTATAAACACACCTAATGAAATAAGACCATAAGCCCTACATCATAAACACACCTAATGAAATAAGACCATAAGCCCTACATTATAAACACACCTAATGAAATAAGACCATAAGCCCTACATTATAAACACACCTAATGAAATAAGACCATAAGCCCTACATTATAAACACACCTAATGAAATAAGACCATACGCCCTACATCATAAACACACCTAATGAAATAAGACCATAAGCCCTACATTATAAACACACCTAATGAAATAAGACCATAAGCCCTACATTATAAACACACCTAATGAAATAAGACCATAAGCCCTACATTATAAACACACTTAATGAAATAAGACCATAAGCCCTACATGATAAACACACCTAATGAAATAAGACCATAAGCCCTACATCATAAACACACCTAATGAAATAAGACCATAAGCCCTACATCATAAACACACCTAATGAAATAAGACCATAAGCCCTACATTATGAACACACCTAATGAAATAAGACCATAAGCCCTACATTATAAACACACCTAATGAAATAAGACCATAAGCCCTACATCATAAACACACCTAATGAAATAAGACCATAAGCCCTACATTATAAACATAACACGCAACCCTGCATGACATCAAGCGCAGGACCGCAATTACTGGACCGCAAACACAACCACAAACACAACCACAAACACAGGACCACAAACACTGAACCCAAAAAAGTGCTGAACCACGAGCACAAAACCAAAGACCTTATGAGGCAGGTGTATCAGGCTGGATGAGCATTCCCCATTCAGGCCAGAGTGTCTCTTCTCTTCCCCCAGGACGTAACCTCTTCCCTCTACAGTTAGATACTGTAACACCTCGTGACTCCTCCCAGAGAGGAGCTGGTCCCCAGAGACCCCTGGCCCACCCACATCACACTCACACATCATGAACGAGACGGAGAGGTAGACATGGAGGATGGAGGCGTGAGTGACAGGACACCAAAGGATGAAGATTGAAGAAGGAAGGAGGGGAGAATGGAAGAGAAAGGCGGTGAACTTCGAGGGGATTGCAGGCTCAGGAGATAGTTATGCAATCACTATCACTTTCTGGGAAACACATTGTTGCACAGTCCCAGTGTATAGTTGGGGAGTTATTTAGTAATTATCCTGTGGGCCTCTAGGCTAGCAGAGTGTTAACGAGCGCTAATGAAGAGAGGAGCCAAGACACTGAACAATGAGCAGCCAAACCTCTGACTCTATAATGATAAACAGAGGAGCTGGGCAGGTTCAGATGAAAGAACCAGGGTGAGGAAGTGCGCTCTCCCCCTCTGGGACTGGAGGGGGTGGGGACAGGGACAATAGGGACGTGGGGGTGGGGATGTTAAGTGTGTATGTTAAATGGAGGTCAACACAGATGTACCACAACAACGTTATGAGCCCTGAGAGAGAGAGAGGAGCAGATGGGGAGAACAGAACACAGATAATAAACATGCAGCAGTTATTATGGGTGCTGCAGGGAGCTTAGTGGTTAGAGCGTTGGGACAGAAACTGGAAGGTTGCTGGATTGAATCCCTGAGCTGACAAGGTAAAAATCTGTTGTTCTGCCCCTGAGCAAGGCAGTTAACCCACTGTTCCCCGGGTGCTGAAGATGTGGATGTTGATTAAGGCAGCCCCCCGCACCTCTCTGATTCAGAGGGGTTGGGTTAAATGTGGAAGACATGTTTCATTTGAATGCATTCAGTTGTCCCTACAATATCTAACTGTGTTTAGGAAGACTTATGTTACAGACGTTGTAACGTTTGTCTGGTGGTGTATGAATGGACCAAGGCGCAGCGGGTGATGAATACATAACTATTTATTACAAACAGACGAAACACTGACAAAACACTAGAACAAACTACAAAACAATAAACGAAGGCAACAGACCTGAAACAAACGAACTTACATATAGACGAAGGACGCAAGAACAGGAACAGACTACCTAAAACGAACGAACAAACGAAACAGTCCCATGTGGATTACACAGACACAGGAACAATCACCCACAAACAAACAGTGAGAACAACCTACCTTAATATGACTCTCAATCAGAGGAAACGCCAAACACCTGCCTCTAATTGAGAGCCATACCAGGCAACCCATTAACCCAACATAGAAAACACATAACATAGACTACCCACCCAAACTCACGCCCTGACCAATAAACACATACCAAACAGAAAACAGGTCAGGAACGTGACAGAACCCCCCCCTCAAGGTGCGAACTCCGGGCGCACCCCTACAACTCAAGGGGAGGGTCTGGGTGGGCATCTGTCCGCGGTGGCGGCTCCGGCGGTGGACGAGGACACCACTCCACCACTGTCTTTGTCCCTCTCCTTCGCGTCCTTTGAGTGGCGACCCTCGCCCCCGACCATGGTCCAGGAACCCTCACTAAGGCCCCTCCTACATAGAGGAGACAGCTCAGGACAGAGAGGTAGCTCAGGACAGAGAGGTAGCTCAGGACAGAGAGGTAGCTCAGGACAGAGAGGTAGCTCAGGACAGAGAGGTAGCTCTGTACTAATGGCAGCTCCGGACTGGGTGGCAGCTCCGGACTGGGTGGCAGCTCCGGACTGGGTGGCAGCTCCGGACTGGGTGGCAGCTCCGGACTGAGTGGCAGCTCCGGACTGAGTGGCAGCTCCGGACTGAGTGGCAGCTCATGACTGAGTGGCAGCTCATGACTGAGTGGCAGCTCATGACTGTAGGGCAGCTCATGACTGGAGGGCAGCTCATGACTGGAGGGCAGCTCATGACTGGAGGGCAGCTCATGACTGTAGGGCAGCTCTGGCAGCTCCTGACTGGCTGGCGGTTCTGGCAGCTCCTGACTGGCTGGCGGCTCTGGCAGCTCCTGACTGGCTGGCGGCTCTGGCAGCTCCTGACTGGCTGGCGGCTCTGGCAGCTCCTGACTGGCTGGCGGCTCTGGCACCTCCTGACTGGCTGGCGGCTCTGGCAGCTCCTGACTGGCTGGCGGCTCTGGCAGCTCCTGACTGGCTGGCGGCTCTGGCAGCTCCTGACTGGCTGGCGGCTCTGGCGGCTCCTGACTGGCTGGCGGCTCTGGCGGCTCCTGACTGGCTGGCGGCTCTAGCGGCTCCTGACTGACGGACGGCTCTAGCGGCTCCTGACTGACGGACGGCTCTAATGGCTCGGGACAGACGGGCGGCTCTAATGGCTCGTGGCAGACGGATGGCTCAGAAGGCGCTGGGCAGACGGATGGCTCAGAAGGCGCTGGGCAGACGGATGGCTCAGAAGGCGCTGGGCAGACGGATGGCTCAGACGGCGCTGGACAGACGGATGGCTCAGACGGCGCTGGACAGACGGATGGCTCAGACGGCGCTGGGCAGACAGATGGCTCAGACGGCGCTGGGCAGACAGATGGCTCAGACGGCGCTGGGCAGACAGATGGCTCAGACGGCGCTGGGCAGACAGATGGCTCAGACGGCGCTGGGCAGACAGCCGACTCTGACCTGCTGAGGCCCACAGTAGGCCTGGTGCGTGGTGCCGGAACTGGTGGTACCGGACTGGAGACACGTACCTCAAGGCTAGTGCGGGGAGCAGGAACAGGGCACACTGGACTCTCGATGCGCACTATAGGCCTGGTGCGTGGTACCGGAACTGGAGGTACCGGGCTGAGGGCACGCACCTCAGGGCGAGTGCGGGGAGAAGGAACAGTGCGTACAGGGCTCTGGAGACGCACAGGAGGCTTGATGCGTGGTGCCGAAACTGGAGGCACTGAGCTTGAGACACGCACCACAGGGAGAGTGCGTGGAGGAGGAACAGGGCTCTGGAGACGCACAGGAAGCCTGGTGCGTGGTGTAGGCACTGGTGGTACTGAGCTGGGGCGGGAAGGTGGCGCCGGATATACCGGACCGTGTAGGCGTACTGGCTCCCTTGAGCACTGAACCTGCCCAATCTTACCTGGTTGTATGCTCCCCGTCGCCTGACCAGTGCGGGGAGGTGGAATAACCCGCACCGGGCTATGTAGGCGAACCGGGGACACCATGCGTAAGGCTGGTGCCATGTAAGCCGGCCCAAGGAGACGTACTGGTGGCCAGATATGTAGAGCCGGCTTCATGGCACTTGGCTCAATGCTCAATCTAGCCCTACCAGTGCGGGGAGGTGGAATAACCCGCACCGGGCTATGCACACGTACAGGAGACACCGTGCGCTCTACTGCGTAACACTGTGTCTGCCCGTACTCCCGCTCTCCACGGTTAGCCTGGGAAGTGGGCGCAGGTCTCCTACCTGCCCTAGACCCACTACCTCTTAGCCCCCCCCCCAATAAATTTTTGGGTTGTACTTGCGGGCTTTTCGGGCTTCCGTGCTAGACGCGTCCCCTCATAACACCGGTTCCTCTCTCCGGTTTCCTCCGCTCTCCGAGCTGCCTCCAGCTGTTCCCATGGGCGGCGATTCACTTCAACTTTAGCCCATGGTCCTTTTCCTTCCATGATTTCCTCCCAAGACCAGAAATCCTGCTTCGTGCGCTGTCCGTTAACCCGCTGCTTGATCCGGGTTTGGTGGGTGATTCTGTAACGTTCGTCTGGTGGTGTATGAATGGACCAAGGCGCAGCGGGTGATGAATACATAACTATTTATTACAAACAGACGAAACACTGACAAAACACTAGAACAAACTACAAAACAATAAACGAAGGCAACAGACCTGAAACAAACGAACTTACATATAGACGAAGGACGCAAGAACAGGAACAGACTACCTAAAACGAACGAACAAACGAAACAGTCCCATGTGGATTACACAGACACAGGAACAATCACCCACAAACAAACAGTGAGAACAACCTACCTTAATATGACTCTCAATCAGAGGAAACGCCAAACACCTGCCTCTAATTGAGAGCCATACCAGGCAACCCATTAACCCAACATAGAAAACACATAACATAGACTACCCACCCAAACTCACGCCCTGACCAATAAACACATACCAAACAGAAAACAGGTCAGGAACGTGACAGACGTCCTGTGGGTGTGGAACACTTTGCTCTTACAGTAGATTGTGGGTAAAAGTGTTTAGGGGTAGTCTACTCTTCCAGTGGTGACATGCATGTTGGGATTCTTAGTTTTTCTCCTAATTGTTCTTGATGTGTCTCTCCATCTCCCCCCGGGGTAGGGCATCAGTGCAGTGGGTTCAGGTGTGTTGAGGTAATGTGTTATTATAGTACATAGTGGGTATGATGGGGGTACGAGACCTACCTGTTCTTGATGTGTCCCTCCATCTCCCCCCGGGGCAGGGCATCAGTGCAGTGGTCAGTGAAGGGGCAGGCCACGGCCAGCTTGTCCAGTAGCTTGTGCACCAGCAGGCTGGACTTGCGGCAGTTCTGCAGCATGAGATGGGTGCGGTCCACGGGGCAGAAGTCACTCTCCAGCAGGAAGCTGGTCAGACACTCCTGGCAGTAGGTGTGTCCGCAGGGCGTGTCCAGCGGCCTGATGAACGGCTGCAAACAGATGTGGCAGATGAGGTCATCGTCCACCTCGTCTCGGTACAGGTACTCATGGTTCTCCTCTATCAGGTGTTTCTGGCCGCACGCCTGGCATAGCTCCGGGGGAGGGGACTCCAATCCGCCGTAGCCAATCATTGCAGGTGACGGGAGTCGTTGTGGGGCTGCTGATGCCATCTCCATCACCATGGCAACATCAGGCACCTCAGCCAATTCAAACTCCCCCTGGCTACTCATGAAGAGGGCTCTTGGACAAGGGGGGCTGTGGGGGGAATCAGTTGAATTTCATTAAATGTAAAGGTCCATGGAGCTGTACAGAGAGACAGAGAGAGGCATGGATATTTGATCACGCTGGAAGGGTGTGACAGTGTTCATAATGTCAGCGTTCTCTGAGCTGAGTTACAGAACTTGGTGTTGCATAGACACACAAGCAGGCAGACAGACAGGCACACACACATAGACATACCCTCAGCAGTGAAACATAGAGCAGGAATCACAGCCACTGTGAGAGAGGGAGACAGGTAGTGGTTAGAGCGTTGATCTGACCTGACAAATGTAAAAATCTGTCGTTCTGCCCCTGAACAAGGCAGTTAACCCACTGTTCCTAGGCCGACATTGAAAATATGAATTTCTTCTTAACGAACAGTTAAATAAAAAACACCAGCAGCCCTTTCTTCTAATTTCACTCCTTTTCATTTGTGTGTTCCCCTCTGGCAGAGAAGACTGATATCGAACCACTGAGGAACTCCTTTGTTTCTCTGGCTACACACTGCATTCACATTCAGTACGTGTGTACCGTGTGGGACATAATATGTACGGTATTAGACAGCGCTCAGAACCACGACGTCATCTCAGAGTTAGGCGGTCTCGCCTGGCACACCGCCCTGAACAGATGGGCAGAGACGACTGGCATCCAAGAACCACGTCACCCTGGCAACGGCCATCTTGTTGGCAACCCTATGGCCCCTTTTTCTGGAGCAACTCTTGGGTCGTCCCGCCTGATTGGCTATCACTTTGGCTGACTATGTTATACATAGTCTGACATTGACTGAAATCCACCAACCTTATTGGGTTTCAACCTTAGAATTAGAACACACATTTCAACACACTGAGCATGCTCATGTACTGCAATGTACAGTGACTAATCGAGCATAAAGTACACTATACGGTGTAAGAGATAACCTTGCCTATAGTGTGTGAGAACTTGGCGTGAGGGTCCTCTTTAACCTATAGCACACCTCTCCATCTTTGCGTGTGGTTGGGGGTCAGGTGAGAACCCAGAAGGTACTAAGCCATTTTCCATGACACGTTCAATAGCCTTCCAAAGGTGATACACCTGACTGTATTCAGTAACTGCGCACACACATATACACGTGCACACCAATGACTGTATGGTGCACAATATGCACTGTACACTAACAAACATGCCCACTAACACCCAGAAACACTCATACATAAACACGGATGCAATACACATCACCTAGTTGTGAAAACACACACAGACCTTAGCTTACATAAGTGGCCTAAGAGGAAAGCTGTGAGTTATGGCATCAAATCTCTGTTTGTTTGCTTTGTGTGTCTGGGAGGAGGACCGTAGTAATAACAGCAGTCTGAACAGTACTATAATTAAGTTAAAGCTCCCTGCTGTGATGAAGTGATTGTATTATCCTGCTACACTCTCTCTCTCTCTCTCTTACTCTCTCTCTCTTACTCTCTCTGTCTCTCACTCCCTCTCTCTCCCCCCTCTCTCTCTCTCTCTCTCTCTCTCTCTCTCTCTCTCTCTCTGTCTCTCACTCCCTCTCTCTCTCTGTCTCTCTCTCTCAGAAGGGGAAGCTTTCATCTCAATACAGACGGACAGAGGGAGAGAAAGGAG
The DNA here is from genome assembly GCF_016432855.1 of Salvelinus namaycush. Taxonomy (NCBI): domain Eukaryota; kingdom Metazoa; phylum Chordata; class Actinopteri; order Salmoniformes; family Salmonidae; genus Salvelinus; species Salvelinus namaycush. The sequence goes on from NC_052314.1 coordinate 27,803,817, forward strand.
GGAGGGAGGTTCACTGGAGCAGTGTACACTAAATCTGAACATCTCTCTCTCTCTGTCTCTCTCTCTCTCTGTCTCTCTGTCTATCTCTCTCTGTCTCTCTCTCTCTCTGTCTCTCTCTCTCTCTCTCTCTCTCTCTCTCTGTCTCTCTCTCTCTCTCTCTCTCTCGCTCTCTCTCTCTCTCTCTCTCTCTCTCTCTCTGTCTCTCTTTCGTGGGAGGAAGAGGTTATTAAGAAGATGATAGAGAGGTAAAGTGAGATGATTACCAGTAAGGATAGAGAGAACAGAATGTGCACGTGTAATACATGTGTAGTCTGGACAGACAACAGCAGAAGAACAATCAGTCACAGAGAGCTCTGTATCTGAAACTCATTAACCCTTTGTGTCATATAACAGTAAAATGACCACCGAGGAGCTCCAACCCAGCCTGCTCTAACCTGCTGTGGAGGGGAAAAGAAAGTGAAACCAGGGGAGAATTCTTGCCCCCTCTAAATGAAGCCACAGGAGTTCAAGGCTACTGCAGGCATTGTTAGCAGAAAACAGGATCCCCCGTTATAGTGAATGGAAAAATGGTGATCTTCGTGGTCAATCTTCGGGTAAATAAATACATCTTGAGAAGACAGTCATCTTGAGAAGACACACCAGATGTATGTCCTTGAACCTTTTATTTTAAAATCGTACACAGAAGAAGTTATAAGGATAATTGAGTTGCTAATGGCAGCCTGCAGTACCCCGGTCGGCCTTCAATTTGACTTACACAATGAGAAGGGACACACTGAGCTAGCCTGCAACGTCACTTCCTGGAGTTGCTCAAACTGCATCTTAACTGACTTAATTTGGCTTCAGTGCGCTATTAAGTCTCACAAAGGAATTAAGTGTCACGTGATCAATGGCTTTGTCCATTCATATATACAGACATTGAGTGACACACAGCTGACAGCCATGACAGGCTGAAACATGACCAGGCTAAAGCCCTATTTATAACCTCACCTTCCAATTACCAGACCTACAGGATTAATAAGAAAGATAAATTAAGCAGAGCCCTTATAAAGTAATCAGTCTGTTTGGACTTTCTCCATTGGCTTTTGTTCACACCATGTTTAATGAAAGAGAAAGTGCTGTTTGTATTAAAAAACAGACAGTATCGTCATCCATTTTCAAGTGACAAGTTCTTTGTGTTGCCAAGGTAACCTTTTCCCAACATTCAGGGAGAAAATGCTATGAATGATGGCAAAAAAGGGTTCACATCTATGTCCATACACTATATACTGTATATAAAAGTATGTGGACACCTCTTCAAATTACTGGATTTGACTAATTCAACCACACCCGTTGCTGACAGGTGTGTAAAATTGAGCACACAGGCATGCAATCTCCATAGACAAACAATGGCCTTACTGAAGAGCTCAGTGACTTTCAACATGGCACCGTCATAGGATGCCACCTTTCCAACAAGTCAGTTAGTCAAATTTCTTCCCTGCTAGAGCTGCTTGGTCAACTGTAAATGCTGTTATTGTGAAGCGGAAATGTCTAGGAGCAACAATGGCTCAGCCTCGAAGTGGTAGGCCACACAAGCTCACAGAACAGGACCACCGGGTGCTGAAGCGCGCAGCACGTACATATCATCTGTCCTCTGTTGCAACACTCACTACTGAGTTCCAAACTGCCTCTAGAACCAACGTCAGCACAGGAACGGTTGGTCGGCAGCTTCATGAAATGGGTTGCCATGGCCGAGCAGCCGCACACAAGCCTAAGATCACCATGCAAAATGCCAAGCATTGGCTGGAGTGGTGTAAAGCTCGCCAACACTGGACTCTGGAGCAGTGGAAACGCATTCTCTGGAGTGATGAATCACGCTTCACCATCTGGCAGACAAATCTTGGTTTGGCGGATCCCAGGAAAACGCTACCTGCCCCAATGCATAGTGCCAACTGTAAAGTTTGGTGGAGGAGGAATAATGTTCTGGGCTGTTTTTTATGGTTTGGGCTAGGCCCCTTAGTTCCAGTGAAGGGAAATCTTAACGCTACAGCATACAGTGACATTCTAGACGATTCTGTGCATCCGTTTGGGGAAAGCCCTTTCCTGTTTCAGCATGACAGTGCCCCGTGCACAAAGCGATGTCCATACTGAAATAGTTTGTTCGAGATCGGTGTGGAAGGACTTGACTGATCTGCACAGATTCCTGACCTCAACCCCATTGAACACCCTTTGGGATGAATTGGAACGCCGACTGCGAGCCAGGCCTAATTGCCCAACATCAGTGCCCGACCTCACTAATGCTCTTGTGGCTGAATGGAAGCAAGTCAGCAATGTTCCAACATCTAGTGGAAAGCCTTCCCAGAAGAGTGGAGGCTGTTACAGCAGATAAGGGGGGGACAGGCTCCACATTAATGCCCATGATTTTGGAAAGAGACGCTCGACAAGCAGGTATCCACATACTTTAGGTCACGCTGTGTGATATTTGACTATTTTTGCAGTTGTAAGGAAAAAACAGTAAATGTAGGCAGAGGCCAGAACCGCTCAAAGGAGACAAAATCCCCATTTAATGGCTCATGGATAAGAACGGCTCACACACAAAGCACATTACACAGACATTCATACAGTGCACAGATATTCTCTCATAGACATGTTGGTTACTGTGTTTCTCCAATGATCCTGTGACACACTGTGAGTTGATTAGCTAATAATCATCCAACCCAATGCTGACTCAGCTCATTCCCTTACGGCCCTGGTTGAAAAACAACTCTTTGAACAAGGTGAGTGTGTTTGTGTCAGCATTTTAATGTCTGCCGTATACTAGTGCGTAGCTCTGTAAATGTGTCCCATGCTCCTATAATAATGTAAACGAATGTAGCTTATGCACATCCTACTAGCTAGCCCAACAAAAGGCAGTACAGTAATCTGACGAAGACCCTGGATTGACCTGACAAATCCAAACCTTTCAAAAGCACACAAATTAAAGTTCCATCGCAAACACATCCTGTCCCACATCCTCCCTGAAACAAACAGTAGGCACATAGAACACATGCGGGGGTCAGAGTATCATTTGACATTGTGTATGTCATGTGAAATAGCACCGCATTAACACAATATGGATGCTACAGTGATCATAATGAAGGTTCCATTTACAGTTTGCCTTTTCAACTAAAGTATGCCTGGTTCTCCAAGGAGTTACCAGTGCACATAGGTAGGGTATGGTATGTTATCCCAAGCACATGCAGGTCCACACAGCAGGCCTGCAGGCTCAGTGTGTTGTCTGAGAGGGAGGGGCAGGCACGGCTGTTCAGAGGTAAAACATTCCACAGACCCATGTTTCTCCTCAAAACACACATGCTCAGAGCAGGAACCCAGGACCTCATTTATAACCGTTGTGTAAATTTCACACATAAACTTGGCGCATGCCATACATACACATGTTTCCCGTTATCAATCAGACCTGGAACTAATTTGGAACTATTGTAATTAGGCCACGGCAGTTTCTAAAAGAAAGAGCAGCAGCAAATTTTATCAAATGTTTTTTGGAGGTGTTGGCGGAATGTTTTAATCTTTTGCTGTATTTGGCAAATGACTGTGACAGTTTCTAAAATAAAAAATAAGGCAAATTGTTTCGGAGCAGTCAGTGCAGAACGTTTGAATTCAATTTTGCATCTACTTTTCCCCAACCTAAACATGCTGGACTGGCCGCGAATTCTGAATTACAGTACTAGGGTTGGCCTCTCCAGTCCTGTTCTAAATAAGTTTAGGACCTATTTGACTGGTCGAGAGTTTTTTTTGTCACCCTTGGTAAGCATAACTCATAGAAATACATATCACGTGGCATTCCACAAGGTTCTATTTAGGGTCCAGTACTGTTCAATTTATTTATGCTACCCCTTGGCAGCATTATCAGAAAACACAGCATTGATTTTCACTGCTACGCAGACGATACACAACTTTTCATTTCTGTGTCACCAGAAGATTTTAGCTTCACGGATACATTATTAGACTGTATTAGTGATTGAAATACTTGGATGGCTCACAACTTCCTCTAGCTAAACAGCTTTGTAGTGAATTTCCATGAATACAATTTTTTTTAACAGCTAATTGTTGCAGGATATCCAAGGATTGTTAATGTTGGAACCAAAGCAAAGAGAGAGAATCTGGACGTACATTTTAATTCACTGGCAATAAAGATAAAATACCAAGTATAAAACCTAGGTATTATTTTAGATTCTGAACTCAATTTCGGATCATACATTAGGAATGTGCCCAAAATAGCTTTTTGCCGCCTGAGGAACATTGCCAAGGTGCGGCCGTTTCTCTCTCAGGCTAGTACAGAGAGACTCATCCATGCTTCTATTACAAGCAGACTTGACTTTTGTAATGCTCTCCTGTCTGGTCGACCCAAGAATGCCATTGGTCAACTGCAAAACATACAAAATACTTCAGCATGGGTACTGACCAAGACTAGACAGAGACCACACATTACATCGGTTTTAAGTTCTCTACACTGTGAGTTTTAGAATTAATTTAGATTTAATTTTAAGATGATTCTATTGTTTTTTAAATCAATCCACGATTGTGCACCCCAATACATGTCAGACATGCTTTTAAGTTATGTACCCAGTAGGTCCCTCAGGTCCTCTGGCACTGGCCTTTTAACTATCCCAAAGCCTAGGACCAAGAGGCTTGGAGTGGCAGCCTTTAGTTATTATGCCCCCAGCCTCTGGAATAGCCTGCCAGAGAAGACATTTTTGAAAGATATCTTAAAACTTCTCTAGGATAGGGGGCAGCATTTTTACGTTTGGATGAAAAGCATACCCAAATTCAACTGCAGCTACTCATCCCCAGAAGATAAGATATGCATATCGTTAGTAGATTTGGATGGAAAACACTCTGAAGTGTCTAAAACTGTTTGAATCATGTCTGTGAGTATAACAGAACTTATTTAGCAGGCGAAACCCCGAGGACAAACCATTCAGAATTTCTTTTTTTGAGGTCACTCTCTTTTCAATGGATTTTCATTGGGAATACAGATTTCTAATTGACCTTCTTGCAGTTCCTACCGCTTCCACTGGATGTCAAAAGTCTTTAGAAATTAGTTGAGGGTTTTTCCTTTGTGTAATGAAGAAGTACGGCCATTTTGAATCAGGGTCACTTGTTGTGTACTGTTAGATAGAGGTGCGTGACCAGAAAGCATGCTACAGATTGTTTTAATCCTGTATTGAACACAGATCATCCCGTCTTCAATTTTATCGATTATTTACTTTAAAAAATACCTAAAGTTGTATTACAAAAGTAGTTTGAAATGTTTTGGCAAAGTTTACAAGTAACTTTTGAGATATTTTGTAGTCATGTTTCACGAGTTGGAACCGGTGTTTTTCTGGGTCAAACGCGCCAAATAAATGGACATTTTGGATATATATCGACGGAATTAATCGAACAAAAGGACCATTTGTGATGTTTATGGGACATATTGGAGTGCCAACAACAGAAGCTCGTCAAAGGTAAGGCATGAATTATATTTTTATTTCTGCGTTTTGTGTCGCGCCTGCAGGATTGAAATATGCTTATCTCTCTTTGTTTACAATGGTGCTAACTCAGATAATAGCATCGTTTGCTTTTGCCGAAAAGCCTATTTGAATTCTGACATGTTGGCTGGATTCACAACCAGTGTAGCTTTAATTTGGTATCTTTCATGTGTGATTTAATGAAAGTCTGAGACAGTAGCGTCCCGCCTAAACTCAGATTTTTGGATATAAATATGAATACATTTTTCCGGTAAAGCACATTGTGTTGCATTCCATGTCTGAAATGTGCTGTATAAATAGATCTTGATTTGATTTTATACTTAGGCTACAGTGGTAGCATAGCCTACATAGAACTACGTCAATGTAAAATGTCAACTGTCCATTCACCTGTTAAATTCAACTGTTTATTATAAACCGCACTGCCTATGGGATTGCATACAGCAAAACTTTAAATACGTAACCTATCTATTTCCTAGGCTCGTAAGCTGAATTAAATGAGACATGCGCATGGGAATTTGTTGTATTGCTACTTCGGGAATATGAACCCATAACAGCCAGAAAATGTGAGGAATATTCTGCAATGGTTATGAAAACAAAATAAATAGGAAATAGATTCCTATGTATAATTATTTTAGATTCCAAAAATAAAACACATAGATTTTTGCTTTTCTCACTAACGACAAATGTTTTTATTATTATTATTAATCTTTTTTTATATGCTTATCCTCGTATCCCCCATTTGCACTCGATACTTACTTGCCTGTTTGCAATACGATACTTCAACAACTACAAAAATGTGCTTACCTATGGTCTAAAGTTTGTGTGGAGAACATTCTCACGCCAAATAACTGGCGCACGCATGTTTTGGGGTATATTGCTGCTTATGCAGCATTTATAAATGAGGCCCCTGGTGATTATAAAGCTGATGAATAATAAGAACCAAATGAATAATGAATGTGTCACACTGCAGATAATCATGACATGTTGAGGTTAAGGGACACAGAAGGAGACTGTAGGCTACTCATAACGACTGCACAGAGAAAATGGGAATAAGCACTGAGCACAAGATACAATGAACACATGCACACACACACCCTGTAAACACACTCTGTCAACACAAACCCATACTATACAAATGGTTTGGTTTGAAATGTGTACACATATGAAGTGTATGCACACAAATATCGAGTGTATGTACACAACACAGGCAAAGCACTTGACACCTGTAATGGATAGGATGAGACCTACATTTGGTCCATGAAGGATGTAGGTTAGCCTATGCAACATAATATGTGTTAAATATGTGTATATGTGTATATTCATCCTGTATATTATCTTATTCCCATTTTCTCTGTGCAGTCGTTATGAGTAGCCTACAGTCTCCTTCTGTGTCCCTTAACCTCAACATGTCATGATTATCTGCATTGTGACACATTAATTATTCATTTGGTTCTTATTGTTCATCAGCTTAATAATCACCAGGGGCCTCATTTATAAATGTACATAAGATTTCATTCCAAAACGCTATATTTCAATTTTCAGAAATGTTGGTAAATTAGCTTTTATTGTTTAAAGAAATTCTGAAAGAGATTGGTGTGTTTTTTCACTATCTAATCATGGCATTGGGTTTTTCAATGACAGACATGTATTTGTTTAAAATCTATCACTTGATGGTTTCATTTCAGAAAGACAAATAATCATGTTTTTTGCTAAATGCTACATACTGTATTCGCCTAACTCTCAGAGAAATAAGTAGTACAGCTAGGTTTTACAAGGTCAAATGTAACAAATAACTAAATTCTTTATAAATAAGTGTACAAATTATACATTTGTGACATCAATATATAAAAAAATAATTCACAAAAATAATTCAATATAGTAATATGAGATCTGTATGTAAACATTTACATTTCACATTTTAGTCATTTAGCAGATTCTCTTTTCCAGAGCGACTTATAGTAAATGCATTTATCTTAAGATATCTAGGTGAGACAACCACGTATCTCAGTCAAATATACAAGATACGAACATTCCATTGCAGCTAAACAATGGATGTGTTTTGCAAAAAAAAAACATTTTCATACACATCTGAAATCTGTTAATTAAACAGCAATATTTTAAACACACATAAGCAATAATCTTCTGATGAAAATTTTGAAAAATTTGGAAAAACTGTCTGATATAACATTTTGGAAATAAAGTCTTCATAAGTAATCAGTTCATCATTATCTACCCAGGTGGTCGAGATCTAAGGAACTCTAGCCTACTACATGTACAACTACTTTTAGAAGCACCCGTAAACAAAGAACTTAGATATGAGCAAAGAGGCTTCCCAGATATAGAAATATATCAAATACAAATATAAAACATCTACACCCTGTCCATCAAAGTTCTCTCTATCCTCTCTATCTCTATGATCTGAGTGTCTATTAGAAATCTCCACAGATCTGGTGCTGAGTCTCTCTCTCTCTCTCTGAGCCAGACCTCTAAATCTGACTCTGCCCAGTCTTGGACAACAGAGCTCAGGGCAGAGCAGAGGAGCAGGCAGCCATGGAGCTCTTTGGAGCGGCTCTAACGGCTCAGAGTCTGTCTGGATCAGCACATAGTTACTCACACTCAGACGTTCAGGTCACTGATCACAGATAGAATGGATAAGTTACTTTACAGACACTTACAGACACAGGCAAAACATAGGGAGAGAACATGTCTGACATCCACTCACACAGACACAAACTCGCAATGCAAGCAGCATTCAAATGAATCTCTTAAAAGTACACAGTATGAGACAATAGACAGCCTGTCAAGTAGACTACTCCTACTTACTGTAGCAAGTCAAACTTTAGCAAGTAACAGTGATACAACATCCAGTACAGTCTGTGCAGTTCCGACTACAGGGACAAGAGCTTGCAGGACTCACAGAGCGATGTTCACTTCAGGCAAAGCAGCTTCACCTGGACAGGTAATACTTAGGAAATAGGGTGTAACTCTAGACCTGTCAGAGAGAGAGCTACAGAGGGAGAGGGGGAAGGAGGGAGAAAGAGAGTAGGCAGGTGAACTGACAAAGGACTTTGTCCCGGTCACAGCGTCTGTTGATTGGCTGGTGGAGTTTAGCCGGAAATGTTAGCCGGCTGCCCGTCCTGTGAGAATTCTGGGAAAGAGAACAGGACAGAACAGAGTCAGAGAGTTCTTGGTGTGGTGTGACGACCTAGAGCCTGCTGCTCACGTCAGGAAGCTGATCCAGGTGACCAGGAAGTGGCAGAGACGGGCAGGGCCAGAACAGAGGTAAACAGAGAAGTGGCCAAACCTGCTCTGGGAGGAAGGGAGGGAAGATGTGAGAGGCTGGGGGAGAGAGGAGGGTGGGGGAGCAAGGGGGGGAAATAAAACTAAACAATGCACAACCAAAACGAGAAATATTTTGTTTATTGTCAGATAATGAGGGATATTACAGATTAATTGCAGCTCTTAAATCTGTGCTGGGCAGGCTCGGACAGGGCTCCATACCACCTACACACAACATGAAATAACACACACTAGACCAACCATAACAAAATCCTGTTCTCGGAGTCACATGGCCACTACTGTACTACAGAGGCACTGTTCTAGCATGTTCCTGAACAAGGCAAATCATCACCTCGTAATCTGAAGCAAATAACACAATGGAAGCTATGCTAACCAGAGACAGACTGCATACGGCTAAGACAACAATACCTCAGTGTGTGTTGAGGTGTGTGTGCAGTGCAGATGAATACAAATATTACACCAGGGGGTTGGACAGCTTCCGGTGTTTTTGTTGTGGTTTTCCTGCTTTCTGACAATAGCTCCTTTTTTCAACCCACAAAATGACCTGTCTATGTGTGTCAGAGTGTAAAAAACAACTGCTATCCTAAGTTCCTGTTGTGGTTTTCGTGCATAGCCTACATCACAGTTTTCTCTGTAAACCCAGAACATGAGCCACCTACAGGTGTTTCAGTGAGACAGACAGAGACTTGAGACTTAATGATGTATTTAATCGTGAGTCAGAGTATGACACATCTGATAATTGATTGAGATTGCTGAAGGCTCTTCAGCTGCTAGCCCTGGGATAATTAAAACCCCACTCACTTCTATTGTATGTTCTAGCTAGTCAATGTTTTCTTTTATTACAGCATTTGGAATAGGGCTGGCATTGGACAGGCAAAAGTTTATCCTTCAGTCACACAATTTGCAGTCAGTATTTTTTGGCAGCTTCCCCGTTCTGGAGTCCCTTAAGTTAATGGAAGTGGGTGTGTGATTAAATAAAAGTAGGCATGTTTGTGCTTAAAAAATGACATGTGTACATCTATCTGTGGTTGTGTGTGTGTGTGTGTGTGTGTGTGTGTGTGTGTGTGTGTGTGTGTGTGTGTGTGTGTGTGTGTGTGTGTGTGTGTGTGTGTGTGTGTGTGTGTGTGTGTGTGTGTGTGTGTGTGTGTGTATAGCAGAGGTGGGATCAAGTCATTGTTTTACAAGTCACAAGTAAGTCTCAAGTCTTAGCACTCAAGTCCCAAGTCAAGTCCCAAGTCAAGACAGGCAAGTATCAAGTCAAGTCTCAAGTCCTAAACTTTGAGTTTCGAGTCCTAAAGTCATAATGTGCTCTTCACTAAATGTAATACCAATTCATATTTTTAACAAGAGTAGTAGTTAGTGTATTACTTTTACGCAAATCATGAATGCTTTTAAAAATATCTATATATTTATTACTTTCCAAATAAACTTTATATTTCCATGGAAATACATGGGTAGCCATGAGAAAGACCCCCCCCCCCCCCCATAGTGATCGACTAACTATCGAGGATTGCTATGGGGCGCAATCGGGCGATGTAGGCTTGTACACAATCGCCCAACCTTACACACACACACACACACACACACACACACACACACACACACACACACACACACACACACACACACACACACACACACACACACACACACACACACTACACACACACACACACACACACACACACACACACACACACACACACACACACACACACACACACACACACACACACACACACTCTCTCTCTGTTGTGTGGTTACAGTAGGCTAACGTATGTCAATGGTATAATTGACATACGTATAATAATTTTGGGTATCATCTTTCCAAGGGCTCCATCTGAATTCCCCCGCCGACGTTCCTCTGCACTGCCACGCACAACTTTTTCTCAGCTGGCACAATTTGATTGGCTGCTGTCCGATTCAAACTGTAATCCGTTAAATGAAGAGTTGATGTGCTTTAATAGCATTACTTACTGGTGCTTTAATAGCATCATTTTTTTATATTTGGGCTTGGGGATGGTATCAAGTCAGTTTGAGTCATAAGGCTCAAGTCCAAGTCAAGTCACGAGTCATTGGTGTTAAAGTCAAAGTCGAGTTGCAAGTCATCATATTTGTGACTCGAGTCTGACTCGAGTCCAAGTCATGTGACTCGAGTCCACACCTCTGGCGTGTACTGTAGGGTTATCGTGCCACAAAGCACCAGTAAGTAATATGGTGCCAAATAAGTAGGACAGAAATGGTACAGAAACCCAATTTAATTTACGGCAGCCGCTAAATCCATCGAAAATCCTCCCCCATCAAAACAGAACAAAACAAAGGAAATCTTCAGAGATGACTGTATTCAAGAACGCACACGCACACGCACACACACACACACACACACACACACACACACACACACACACACACACACACACACACACACACACACACACACACACACACACACACACACACACACACACACGCAGGCAGGCAACATCAAAATACACACACACACACACACACACACACACACACACACACACACACACACACACACACACACACACACACACACACACACACACACACACACACACACACACACACACACATACACACACACACACACACACACACACGCAGGCAGGCAACATCAAAATAGACACTGTGGCACGCAACCATAGTGACCGTTTGTGCAACCTCACAGTAATCTTGTCGCCTGGCAGAATCACAGCAGAAACTCCACAAGTGCATCTGTTTAAAGCATCAAATAATTTCTAAGTGTTTATGCAGATTTCCAGGTCCTTTACATAACAGATCCAGCCATTGAGTGGAGTTTAATGACCAAGACCAATTCACGGGAATTTGAGAATGGCATCTATACATCACATTTGATTGTGTAAGTGTCTCTGTGTTTCAATATGATCATTTCTCTGCTATATCTCCCTGCATCCTTCTGCTGGCTTTACCCCGAAGCAAAGCATTTTTTGGGGTCCTGGTCAGTAGCACCTGGATGGGAGATTGGATGCTGCAGTGGAAAAGGTGGTGTAGGGCCAATAGAGCTCCTTCCTCTTGTAGTCAACAGGAGTCAATTGCTCCCCTGGGAGGAGTTAAAACAAAGACCTGACTTTCAGAGATCATTAAAACCTTTTAATGCAGTGGGCTAAATCAGGGTCACACAGAGTGTTTCTTTGTAGTCTTAAACAAATCTTCTTTGAAACAAAAGTATACACCTCACACACGTGTTTCAGAAAAAGAAGGCACCCGTACAATGTCAGATGAAGAGTTGAACTGTATTCCATTTTGAGTTTGCATCCCAATATTACACTTTATATGCATCACAGAAGACTGAAATATAACCACACCGTTTGACATAGAAACACTGGATCTTCTGAATGAAATACAAAGTTTATTAGTTATAAAAAACATTAATAACATTCCACCCATGAGGCCACTAGAGGGCAATTTGGTCATTTTACTGCAGGAAAGGGTTTGACTACCTAAAGTAATCCTCCTTAGCTTCCTATTGGCACAATTAGCCCCTAACCACTAACTACTAACCCCTAACCTCCCCACATCATCTCTTCACCAGGTAATTGTTGTAAATAGTTTCCCCAATCTGTGTACCTGGTAGGATAAAAGTAAACACTGTAAAAATTTGCCTTTTGGGAGTTTAGATTGGATCTCTTCATCAACGCTGTTCTTGGATTGTGTTTTTTCGCAGTCAACCACCTGTCTGTTTTTAGTTAGTAACCACTCTGCGAAGAGACAGAGTCATTAGATCATTTATTTTGGTACTGTCCATATGTACTGTAGCTTGTTTTTGGTCACAGGCCCAGGAATGGCTGAAGAGTTGCAACATTTATCTGGAGCTAACTCTGCAGATAGCACTACTGGGTGATTTGAAAAGTCATAGTCAATCGATCAATAATATAATAATACTTTTAGCAAAAAAATGTATCTTTAATTTACAATCTGTAGAAACTATGAGAATAGAAAGGTTCAAAACTTTTGTAAAACATCAGAACATAGTTGAAAAATACATGGCAAATAGAAATAGATAGCTGGGAGGGGTTGAATGGAGCTGAAGGGTGGGACTAATAACAACAAGATAACTAATGTAAAATATACTGTGTCTGTAAAATGTATGTAGGTTCAGAACTTTTGGCAAATAGAAATCAAACTGGATGGACATCAGAAATAGATGGGAGAGGTTGTGGGTAGAGGAAGGACAGGACTAAAAACAAACAAAATAGAACTATTGTAGAATAGATTGTGTCAGTAGAATGCATATAGTATGTATAAGCTGGAGGTAGAAGCCTAACTGTTGCTGTTCGTTTGTTTACTCCAATTAGGGGATGGGTGGTAGGGTTAGTGGAAAATAATAAAGGAAAATATATTTTCAAAAGATATGTGTGTCATGACGTTGCCCTGTTGGGGAGGTTTATGACCCCCCATCCCCCTTTTTCACTCCACTCCACAGAATGGACTCTTGGAAAGCCCTTTGTTAACATAGAGAGAGTATTGTAACATCAAAAGGTTGGGAACGGAACAATATTTCGGTAATCCAACCAGTAGAAAGTATCCGTTGTTACTTAAAGAATATGATGTCTGATCAGTTGTTGTCTGAGACATTGTTACTGATGATAGGATGACATAAACTGTATCTTGGAAAGTCTACACATTATAGTTATCAGATTCACATGGAATTGTTGTGAAATTTAAATGTTTAAATATGAAACTATTTGTGAAAAGATGAAATGTAATTTTAATTTTAAAATTAGAAAATTGTTTTCATAAGTAAAATATGCTCGATCAGTGGCCACGCTCACGTGAATAGGCATTGGTTGGAAATGATGAACCAACCCCGTTTCTACAGTTCTATAAGAGCCCCCATAACCCAATTCACGGCGAACTAAGCCAACCTCAGCGTGAGCTCTGGTTGCAAATGGTTGAATGACTACAACCTAATGCAATTAACATTGTGTTCTCGATGACGTGAGGACTGATGTTCATACGTTTAGAAGGGCGAATTTCAAAGCGGAGGTGACGATCGCCACGCTGGAAGGATGAATTTGACTACACCAGCCAGAATATAGCATGAGCTTATAGTATGGCTACATGGTATGAACTTTGAACTATTATTCACTAAAGAAGTGATACATCCTAGACGTTGAGTTATCAGCAGCAGCTGTAAACGTGCGTGGCCTTGGAAAGGATGAACAATCTCTTCAGAACGAGAGTAATACAACGTATCCGTTCTACCACAAGACGACAGGGTACTACAACGTATACGTTATACCACAAGACGACATACTACAACATATCCGTTCTACCACAAGACAACATACCACAACATATCCGTTCTACCACAAGATGACATACTACAACGTAACCGTTCTACCACAAGACGACAAGGTACTACAACATATCCGTTCTACAACAAGACGACATACTACAACATATCCGTTCTACCACAAGACGACAGGGTACTACAACATATCCGTTCTACCACAAGACGACATACTACAACATATCCGTTCTACCACAAGACGACATACTATAACATATCCGTTCTACCACAAGACGACATACTACAACATATCCGTTCTACCACAAGACGACATACTACAACATATCCGTTCTACCACAAGACGACAGGGTACTACAACGTATACGTTCTACCACAAGACGACATACTACAACATATCCGTTCTACCACAAGACGACAGGGTACTACAACGTATCCGTTCTACCACAAGATGACATACTACAACATATCTGTTCTATTTCACGACAACAAACGACAACGTATCTCCCAGAAATATTCTTCAAAGGACAAGGGAGATCTCTGCTGGGCAACCCAGCCTTCCATCTTCGACCAATCTATCGAAGTGCAGCTCAGAGTAAATATATTTTTTGCATTTTCATTTTCCGAATGGGCGGTTATTTAGAATGCATAAGATTCTGTATTTATGATGGCATAGCTTCATAAGGTCTGATAGAGACACAATCCTTTTGTTCCTCTGTCTTCCCACGCTTTCATTCAAGCCCAACCCCCTTTCTTTGTGTAACCAGCTGTCATATCGGTTTTGTCCTCTAGGGACGTTTTCTTTAATGACATAATTAGTAATCAATGTTTGATCCATCCTGTGTATATGCAATTCTGTGTGATTATTTAGGTATTTAGTAAATAAATAATTAAACCAAATGTTCTATTGCTGATTCAACTTGTTAGCCAGGGTTCGTGAAGATAACTAAGAATTGTACTATGTTCAGATGAGACTGAATAAGGTGATGATTAAAAATGGACTGCTATTGACATAAAAGAGTACCAGGTCTTTAAGAGTTTATTCGGAAGACAACAACTCTATAAACATTATTCCGTGGTGCCCCGACTTCCTAGTTAATTACATTTACATGATTAGTTTAATCAGGTAATATTAATTACAGAGAATTGATTTTATAAAATAGCATGTCATATAATTTAATCCATAGTAAAGTGTATATATACAGTACCAGTCAAAAGTGTGGACACACCTACTCATTCAAGGGCTTTTCTTAATTTTTTTACTATTTTCTACATTATAGAATATTAGTGAAGACATCAAAACTATGAAATAACACATGTAGTAAACAATAATCATGTAGTAAACAAAAAATCTAAATTTATTTTACATTTGAGATTCTTCAAATAGCCACCCTTTGCCTTGATGACAGGTTTGCACACTCTTGGCATTCTCTCAACCAGCATCACATGGAATGCTTTTCCAACAGTCTTGAAGGAATTCCCACATATGCTGTGCACTTGTTGGCTGCTTTTCCTTCACTCTGCGGTGCAACTCATCCCTAACCATCTCAATTGGGTTGAGGTCAGGTGATTGTGGTAGCTATGCTGGTTAAGTGTGCCTTGAATTCTAAATAAATCACAGACAGTGTCACCAGCAAAGCGTCCCCACACCACACACGTGGAGATCATCCGTTCACCTACTCTGCATCTCACAAATACACGGCGGTTCGAACCAAAAATCAAAAGATTTCCACCGGTCTAATGTCCATTGCTCGTGTTTCTTAGCTCAAGCAAGTCTCTCCTTATTATTGGTGTCCTTTAGTAGTGGTTTCTTTGCAGCAATTCGACCACGGAGGCCTGATTCACGCAGTCTCCTCTGAACAGTTGATGTTGAGATGTGTCTGTTATTTGAACTCTGTGAAACATTTATTTGGGCTGCAATTTCTGAGGCTGGTAACTCTAATGAACTTATCCTCTGTAGCAGAGTTAACTCTGGGTCTTCCTTTCCTGTGGTGGTCCTCATGAGAGCCAGTTTCATCATAGCGCTTGATGGTTTTTGAAACTGCATTTGACAAAACTTTCAAAGTTCTTGAAATGTTCCTGATTGACTGACCATAATGTCTTAAAGTAATGATGGACTGTCATTTCTCTTTGCTTATTTGAGCTGTTCTTGCCATTATATGGACTTTGTCTTTTACTAAATAGGGTTTTCTTCTGTATACCAACCCTACCTTGTCACAACACAACTGATTGGCTCAAATGCATTAAGAAGGAAATAAATTCCACAAATTAACTGTTAATTGAAATGTATTCCAGGTGACTACCTCATGAAGCTGTTTCAGAGAATACCAAGAGTGTGCAAAGCTGTCATCAAGGCAAAGGGTGGCTACTTTGAAGAATCTCAAATATCAAATATATTTTGATTTGTTTAACACTTTTTGGTTACTGCATAATTCCATATGTGTTATTTTATAGTTTCGATGTCTTCCCTATTATTCTACAATGTAGAAAATAGTACAAATAAAGAAAAACCCTTGAATAGAGTAGGTGTTTCCAAACCTTTGACTGGTACTGTGTAAATATTTTCACAAAAAATATGTGGTGGATATGAAATGATGCAGACAATTACATTGATGGAAGCTACAATCTATCTGCAATATTAAAGCTGGGGGGGGGGGGGGGGGGGGGGGGGTAGATTGCCTCTCTTCATCAATGCTGTCCATGCTTGGATTGTGCTTTTTTGCTTCCTACCACTTGTCTGTTTTTACTTGACAACCACTCAACTCTCACTTTAAACAAAGTACTACTTATGAAGTCTTTATACAGCATACATAAAGGCTTCACAAATCGTTCATCAGTGTGTGTCATACTCTATTAATGGTGTATAAAGGGTGACATAACAATTACCACTGTAGGGTGAATGGTCAAATATAACATATCGCATGTTTATACACCAATTATAGAGTATAGCAAATGCATCTAGATGATATGTGAGCATTAATATAATGTTTCTGAAGCCTTTATGTACACTATATAAACCTTTATAAGTCGTGCTTCGTTTAAATTGGGACCCAACTCTCTTGCATTCTCATCCTCTCTTTCCATCTATCTTTTTCTCGCTCACGCCCCCCACAACCCCCCCCTTCTCTCTCTCTCTTTCTCTCTCTCTCTCTCTCTCTATTTTTCTCTCTCTCTCCCTCTCGTCAGTCTGTGATTAGGAGTCTACATCAGGGTATTTGTCACAACGCATCTCTGGGGTTTTGAGCCCATCTTCCAACCGATAGGGATGACGAGGGTCTTTGTGAGTGAGGGTTGATGAACTAACAGCTCTGTTTTGCTGAGTGACATTTACTGCTGTCATCTATCACTCTGTCCATCCGTCCTCTCCATTCCTATACAGGGCCAGGGATGCTCAGTGATAATGTGTTTGCAGGCTTGGTAACATACAACAGCTATTAAGGTATTAGGTCCCTACTAGGGTTGGTTGTACATTTGCAGCCCCTAAGAATGTGCAATATATTAAATATTCTGTTCAGTATTTGTCATAACAGGTGTAGCTGTGACGACTGTCACTGCAAATGCTCCTCTGAGCCCTTGCTGTGCCTTCTATCTGTTGGTGTGAAATTAGACTTCATAGTGATACAGTTAGTACTGTCTGACAGGGTCCCCCCTCTCACTGACCGACTGTCACCCCTATCAACACACCTGCTGGGGTCCAGATAGGAACCACCCCTCTGCTTTCTCCCTGTCGTTCTCTAGCTCTAACAAACACTCTCTCTCCAACCCTCTCCATTCCCCCTACCTCTGGCTTAGGAACAATCACACTGTAAGAAGAACAGAGCATCACTATCTGTGTCCATGCCGACTGCCCAGGGATGGTTCAGAACGGGCATGGAAATGTATCTTATTCAGGGAAGTATTGGGTTATGCGATAGGGAGCTATACCACTGTGAGACTAACCGGGCTGTTTCACACTGTCTGTAACTCAGGGAGTAGCGCAGCTAAACTCCCGACAGATCTATTAAAGGGAGTGAAAATTCTCCTCTGCTTCATTTTTTGTTGCCCTGTAGGATAGTACATAAACACTAGGATCTAGGAGAAACCAATATCCCTCTCTATTTGACTCTTTCTCTTTTACTTTCTTCTCTGTCAGTATCTCTTTACGACACTCTCTTTTTCCCTTTCTTTCAATTAAACTTTGTCCGCTCTCCCTCGTCCCTGTCTCACTTTCCCCTGCCTTTCTCATGTTCTGTTGCCATCTGTATTTAATTACATTTAGATTGCATGGCAGGAATGATTATAACATTATTATAAAACTAGACATGAAAGGTAAACACTAAATCAAACAAATGCAGAAAATCTCTCTTCTAATCCCCCTCTCTCCCATCTAAGCTCTCTCTCTCTATCCTTGTTGCCCCTCTCTCTAGTGGCTAGGAAAGGTCAAGCGCCTCTCTCTTCCCTCCATACGTCATCCATTGTTCATGGTAACAATGCAAATGCTCCCCTTAGCATGAATATTGAAGAGGAAGACTGCGGGAGGAAGGTCACCAAGAAGAACGAGGTCCCTCTCTATCCCCGTGTAGACGCCACGCACCTCAGTCTTGCAGAACGAATATGATAATTTAAAGAAGAGAGAGAGGGGGGGGGGGGGCGGGCGTGAGGGTGAGGAGTGATTCTCAATTAGAGAAGCATGAAGACCCCTTGTATGACCTGATGTATGACACCACAGCCATTAGCATGTGCTTTGAAGTGTATTTAAGTCTGAGTTTTGTGTATTGGTCTATGTCAAATTTAGGTTACTGATAGTAATTACTAGCGATTGGATACCACGAAAATTGGGGAGAAAAGGGGATAAAATTAAAAAAATAATAATAATAATTAAAAATAGTATTATAAACTCAGGAAAAAAAGAAAAGTCCCTTTTTCAGGACCCTGTCTTTCAAAGATAATTTGTAAAAATCCAAATAACTTCACAGATCTTCATTGTAAAGGGTTTAAACACTGTTTCCCATGCGTGTTCAATGAACCATAAACAATTAATGAACATGCACCTGTGGAATGGTGGTTAAGACACTAACAGCTTACAGACGGTAGGCAATTAAGGTCACAGTTATGAAAACTTAGGACACTAAAGAGGCCTTTCTACTGACTCTGAAAAACACCAAAAGAAAAATGCCAAGGGTCCCTGCTCATCTGCGTGAACGTGCCTTAGGCATGCTGCAAGAAGGCATGAGAACTGCAGATGTGGCCAGGGCAATAAATTGCAATGTCCGTACTGTGAGACGCCTAAGACAGCACTACAGGGGGACAGGATGGACAGCTGATCATCCTCGCAGTGGCAGACCACGTGTAACAACACCTGCACAGGATCGGTACATCCGAACATCCCACCTGCGGGACAGGTACAGGATGGCAACAACAGCTGCCAGAGTTACACCAGGAACGCACAATCCCTCCATCAGTGCTCAGACTGTCCACTGTAGGCTGAGAGAGGCTGGACTGAGGGCTTGTAGGCCTGTTGTAAAGCAGGTCCTAACCAGACATCACCAGCAACAACGTCGCCTATGGGCACAAACCCACCGTCGCTGGACCAGACAGGACTGGCAAAAAGTGCTCTTCACTGACGAGTCGCGGTTTTGTCTTACCAGGGGTGATGGTTGGATTTGCGTTTATCGTCGAAGGAATGAGCGTTACACCGAGGCCTGTACTCTGGAGCGGGATTGATTTGGAGGTGGAGAGTCCGTCATGGTCTGGGGCGGTGTGTCACAGCATCACTGGACTGAGCTTGTTGTCATTGCAGGCAATCTCAACGCTGTGCGTTACAGGGAAGACATCCTCCTCACTCATGTGATACCCTTCCTGCAGGCTCATCCTGACATGAACCTCCAGCATGACAATGTGTCACGTAGTGTAGGCCAGAAGGCTAGACTGAAAAACCTAACCTCTATCAAATAAAAAGATGGCACAGAGGGGCTCCTTTTGTTAGGGGAAGCCCCTGCTATCAGAACCAGCACTAATGAATTAAGCAATTACCTTCATCACAGCCTACATTTTCCACTCAGCTAAACATAATGAATTATATGCGTTGCAACACGTTTCTCATGATATAATATACCAATATAACACATTTACAAAATCCCATCCCTACTGACATGGAGTCTTCCAATATGCCCATTCACATGAACAAGCCATTTGGGACAGGCACTACAAAGCCAGCCCGATTACTGTAGCTCTGGTCCTTATCCCAGCATACCCAGAAGCTACAAAGATGGAGAGAGAGGAACCGAACCAAACAAACAACGCGCTCATCCATAACGTTGATAAGTACAATAAACGTTGCTTAAATGAAACATGAACGCTTGTCTGTATATTCTTTATACCATAAATTGTTACTGACGGGAGGTAAGAATAAAGTGTGAAATGTATGTACTAAGATAGAGAAGTTAACTTGTGTGTCGACCCACATTGTTAACGTAGCTGATAACGGAGCAGGGAGGCGCCCTGAATGTGTGTGTGTTAGTGTACCAAACGCTGCCAGCGGCCAGTGCGGACTTCTCCGTCACACAATGCCATCAGCCATACTGATGAGGGCTAGGGCCATTCCAGAAATGTCCGGGAACTTGCAGGTGACTTGGTGGAAGAGTGGGGTAACATCTCACAGCAAGAACTGGCAAATCTGGTGCATTCCATGAGGAGGAGATGCACTGCAGTACTTAATGCAGCTGGTGGCCACACCAGATACTGACTGTTACTTTTGATTTTGCCCCACCCCCCCTTTGTTCAGTGACACATTATTCAATTTCTGTTAGTCACATGTCTGTGTAACTTGTTCAGTTTATGTCTCAGTTGTTGAATCTTATGTTCATACAAATATTTACACATGTTAAGTTTGCTGAAAATAAACGCAGTTGACAGGACGTTATTTTTTTTGCTGAGTTTTGTTTGCTCTGTTTTTTTGTTAATTCTTTCGAATGTGTCACGTAATTATCTTTTTGTTTTCTCATGATTTGGTTAGATCTAATTGGCTGCGGCTCTGTGCGGTCTATTTGTGTTTGTAAACAGAGCCCCGGGACAAGCTTGCTTAGGGGACTAGGTTCATCTCTCTGTAGGTGATGGCTTTGTTATGGAAGGTTTGGGAATATCTTCCTTTTAGGTGGTTGTAGAATTTAACGGCTCTTTTCTGGATTTTGATAATTCGCTTGTATCGGTCTAAATCTGCTCTGCATGCATTATTTGGTGTTTTACCTTGTACACAGAGGATATTTTTGCAGAGTCTCAATTTGGTGTTTGGCCCATTTTATGAATTATTGGTTGGTGAGCGGACCCCAGACCTCACAACCATAAAAGGCAATGGGTTCTATAACTGATTCAAGTATTTTTAGCCATATCCTAATTGGTATGTAGAATTTTATGTTCCTTTTGATCGTGTA
Organism: Salvelinus namaycush; assembly: GCF_016432855.1. NCBI lineage: Eukaryota > Metazoa > Chordata > Actinopteri > Salmoniformes > Salmonidae > Salvelinus > Salvelinus namaycush. The sequence goes on from NC_052314.1 coordinate 27,825,332, forward strand.
GAAGGCCTTTCTTGCCTTGTCTCTTAGATCGTTAACAGCTTTGTGGAAGTTACCTATGGCGCTGATGTTTAGGCCGAGGTATGTATCGTTTTGTGTGCTCTAGAGCAATGGTGTCTAGATGGAATTTGTATTTGTGTTTTTCCCCCAACACCGCTTTCCATCAATTTGTATAGCAGACCCTCATGCCAAATTGAGTCAAAAGCTTTTTTAATCTGTAACGATCGTCGTAATCCTCCACCTCGGACGAGGAGGAGAGGCGAGAAGGATCAGACCAATATGCAGAGTGGTTAGTGTCCATGATTATTTAATGAAAACAGACTGAACACTTAACATACAAAAACAACAAACGTGACAAACCGCAAACAGTCCCGTGTGGTGCTAACACAGACATGCGATACAACCACCCACAACAACAACCACGTGAATCACCGGCTGCCTAAGTATGATTCTCAATCAGGGACAACGATTGACAGCTGTCTCTGATTGAGAATCATACCCGGCCGAACACCAACATCCCAACATAGAACAAACACATCGACAACCCACCCCAACTCACGCCCTGACCAACTAACATAATACAAGAGAAAGGAAAAACAGGTCAGGAACGTGACATAATCAAATCAAATGAAATTGTATTTGTCACATGCGCCGAATACAATACCCGAATACAACAGGTATTCACCAACCTTACTGTGAAATGCAACCTTACAAATCAACAAAGCATGAGAAGACTGCTTTTGTTTTGGTTGGTTTGTTTGTCAATTAGGGTGTGCAGGGTGAATACGTGGTCTTTTGTACAATAATTTGTTAAAAAGCCAATAACATTTGCTCAGTACATTGTTTTCACTGAGGAATGTACGTGTCTGCTGTAAATGATAATGCAGAGGTTTTTCCTAAGGTTGCTGTTGATGCATATCGTGGCCAAATTTGTCTCCACTTTTGTGGATTTGGGTGATCAGTCCTTGGTTCCAAATAGTGTGGAAGATGCCAGAGCTGAGGATGATGTTAAAGAGTTTAAGTATAGCCAATTGGAATTTGTGGTCTGTATATTTTATCATTTCATTTAGAATACCATTAACACCACAGGCCTTTTTGGGTTGGAGGGTTTGAATTTTGTCCTGTAGTTCATTCAATGTAATTGGAGAATCCAGGGGGTCCTGGTAGTTTTTAATAGTGGATTCTAAGATTTGTATTTGATCATGTATATGTTTTTGATCTTTGTTCTTTGTTATAGAGCCAAAAAGATTGGAGAAGTAGTCTATCCATACATCTCCATTTTGGATAGATAACTCTTCGTGTTATTGTTTGTTTAGTGTGTTCCATTTTCCCTCTCTCCCTCTCTCTCTCTCTGTGCAACCAACTGACGCACGGACGCAGAAAATAGAAACAACTTATCTCAGTATTCCCTTGTTCCTGTCCATTTGGTTTTACACCCTCCAATCTTTTCTCATGCCCTGGCTTTAAATGCACTTTCTCTCTCTTTACTTATTTTCTTCTATGTTCTATCTCACACAAACTTGAAAGAACCAGACTGAGTATTTTGGAGTAGGATTGTGTTTTTTACTTTGTTAGAACATTGTTCAAACACATTTTTCAGTGAGCATTGCAAACATTCACTACATCACTAATGGAAGGTGGCATTTGCAATGCACCGGCACTCCCATTTAATCTTGTTTCCCTTGCTCTCCATTCACAAGAGTAATGGACTGTGCTTTTCCCCATCACTCCGGTCCAGACAGGCACTAAAAAAGAAACAGTTTCATATATTTACACACACAAATACCCTGAGTCAGAGAGGAGCGCATCCATTACTTCTGTCTGTCGGTCCCTCCCCACCCTGATCTCCTTTCCCTGGCTTGGTCCCTTGCCAGCGTCACTTGGCTAGCTCTTATCAACACCAGTCACCCAGTCAAACTGCTTCAGGTGCCCAAGTACTTCAGTAAAACCATCTGGGTGCCACTTTACTTCAGTACAGTGACTGTCAGTGTAGGTCAGTCGGTGGTGAGGTAGCTGCCCCCTTCCTCTCTCATGTGCCCTTTTCTTTCATCTCTCTTGATGATTATGTCATGGGCTCATGGTTTAAAAAACAACCCAGGCATGAAAAGGAGGACAGTCGATTTTAATTCTCTCTGCTCTGACAAATGAATGTGGGAAAACAATGGTGTGTTCAATAAGCCATTGGTCTAATGTTAAAGGGTTGTTCCATAATCCTATCAGTGTTCTGCTCCTCAGTCTGGCCCATGCAGCTACACACAGACCTGACAACAGACATTGCATAACCAGTAAAGAATAGCTTCAAAAGCAGCTTTTTAAAACACATGGGATTGATAGCATTATCTGTCAGATAATTTGTCAAATGTCACAATGACGAGAAGGCATATGCGCATGTCGAAAGAGAGGGACATATTTAGAGAGACGAAGACAGAGGAAAACACAGAGACAGAATGATGGAGACAAAGAAAGAGAGAGAAGATGGAGTGTGCCTCCAGAGTGAGGTGTCCCATCCCCAGCCCCAGGCTCAGTAAGTGTTGTCCTGGTGGTCTGGGTCTCACAGTAACCAGAGCGTTTCTGTTCCACCAGGTAACACTGCTCCTGCTCACGGCAGCCACCAAATGAAGATGAATGCACTTAATCTCCCCTGCCAAATCTCTACGCCTGTGTACTGATATCGCACAATCACACGTGCATACCTTTTCTCCATCACACACATACAGTGCCAGTCAAATGTTTGGACACACCTATTCATTCAAGGGTCACCCTTTAGACACCATTAATAGAGTATGACACACACTTATGAATGATTTGAGAAGCATTTATGTAGCGCTTGTGAAGCCTTTATGTATGCTATATAAAGCATTTATAAGTAGTACTTTGTTTAAAATGAGAGTTGAGTGGTTGCCAAGTAAAAACAGATAAGTGGTAGAAAGCAAAAAAGCACAATCCAAGCACAGACAGCATTGATGAAGAGAGGCACTCTTGGCATTCTCTCAATCAGCTTTTTTAAAATGTTACCTTTATTTAACCAGGCAAATCAGTTAAGAACAAATTCTTATTTTCAATGACGGCCTACAGGGGAACAGTGGGTTAGCTGCCTTGTTCAGGGGCAGAATGACATATTCTTACCTTGTCAGCTCAGGGATTCGATCTAGCAACCTTTCGGTTACTAGTCCAATGCTCTAACCACTAGGCTACATGCCGCCCCCCTGCCGCTTCATGATGTAGTCACCTGGAATGCATTTCAATTAACAGGTGTGCCTTGTTAAAAGTTAATTTGTGAAATTTCTTTCCTTCTTAAAACCTTTTCTCAATAGGGGGTGCTGTTTGCACTTTGTAAAAAATTCGTTCCCAAATTAAACTGCCTCGTACTCAATTCTTGCTCGTACAATATGCATATTATTATTACTATTGGATAGAAAACACTCTCTAGTTTCTAAAACCGTTTGAATTATATCTGTGAGTAAAACAGAACTCGAGTTGGAGCAATTTTCCTATGAGGAAGTGAGAAATCTGAAATCATGCAGGCTGTTCTGAGGTCAGTTTATTAATTTGCCTGTCTTCTATTGGTTGAGATGCACTGCATACGCCTTCCCCTGGATGTCAGCAAATAGTGAGAATTGGAATGGAGTTGCTAGGCAGATCTGAGGCCTTATAAATGGGCTCGGAACGTGGGGTCCTCTCTTTCCTTCATTCGCCATGACGCAAGACAGACCTCAGGATGGCGTTCTAGAAAGCTCCCGTTATAGCCCTTAGATATATCCGGCTCTGATTTTATTCGATATAGGTGTTAAAGACATCATAATGTTGTTATTTTAAACCGAGTTATCAAATCAAATCAAATCAAATCAAATGTTATTTGTCACATACACATGGTTAGCAGATGTTAATGCGAGTGTAGCGAAATGCTTGTGCTTCTAGTTCCGACAATGCAGTAATAACCAACAAGTAGTCTAACCTAACAATTCCACAACTACTACCTTATACACACAAGTGTAAAGGGATAAAGAATATGTACATAAAGATATATGAATGAGTGATGGTACAGAACGGCATAGGCAAGATGCAGTAGATGGTATAGAGTACAGTATATACATATGAGATGAGTAATGTAGGGTATGTAAACATAAAGTGGCATAGTTTAAAGTGGCTAGTGATACATGTATTACATAGAGATGGCAAGATGCAGTAGATGATATAGAGTACAGTATATACATATACATATGAGATGAGTAATGTAGGGTATGTAAACATTATATTAAGTGGCATTGTTTAAAGTGGCTAGTGGTACATTTTTACATAATTTCCATCAATTCCCATTATTAAAGTGGCTGGAGTTGAGTCAGTATGTTGGCAGCGGCCGCTAAATGTTAGTGGTGGCTGTCTGATGGCCTTGAGATAGAAGCTGTTTTTCAGTCTCTCGGTCCCTGCTTTGATGCACCTGTACTGACCTCGCCTTCTGGATGATAGCGGGGTGAACAGGCAGTGGCTTGGGTGGTTGTTGTCCTTGATGATCTTTATGGCCTTCCTGTGACATCGGGTGGTGTAGGTGTCCTGGAGGGAAGGTAGTTTGCCCCCGGTGATGCGTTGTGCAGACCTCACTACCCTCTGGAGAGCCTTACGGTTGTGGGCGGAGCAGTTGCCGTACCAGGCGATGATACAGCCCGACAGGATGCTCTCGATTGTGCATCTGTAGAAGTTTGTGAGTGCTTTTGGTGACAAGCCGAATTTCTTCAGCCTCCTGAGGTTGAAGAGGCGCTGCTGCGCCTTCTTCACAACGCTGTCTGTGTGGGTGGACCAATTCAGTTTGTCCGTGATGTGTACACCGAGGAACTTAAAACTTTCCACCTTCTCCACTACTGACCCGTCGATGTGGATAGGGGGGTGCTCCCTCTGCTGTTTCCTGAAGTCCACAATCATCTCCTTTGTTTTGTTGACGTTGAGTGTGAGGTTATTTTCCTGACACCACACTCCGAGGGCCCTCACCTCCTCCCTGTAGGCCGTCTCGTCGTTGTTGGTAATCAAGCCTACCACTGTAGTGTCATCCGCAAACTTGATGATTGAGTTGGAGGCGTGCATGGCCACGCAGTCGTGGGTGAACAGGGAGTACAGGAGAGGGCTCAGAACGCACCCTTGTGGGGCCCCAGTGTTGAGGATCAGCGGGGTGGAGATGTTGTTACCTACCCTCACCACCTGGGGGCGGCCCGTCAGGAAGTCCAGGACCCAGTTGCACAGGGCGGGGTCGAGACCCAGGGTCTCGAGCTTGATGACGAGTTTGGAGGGTACTATGGTGTTAAATGCTGAGCTGTAGTCGATGAACAGCATTCTCACATAGGTATTCCTCTTGTCCAGATGGGTTAGGGCAGTGTGCAGTGTGGTTGCGATTGCGTCGTCTGTGGACCTATTGGGTCGGTAAGCAAATTGGAGTGGGTCTAGGGTGTCCGGTAGGGTGGAGGTGATATGGTCCTTGACTAGTCTCTCAAAGCACTTCATGATAACGGAAGTGAGTGCTACGGGGCGGTAGTCGTTTAGCTCAGTTACCTTAGCTTTCTTGGGAACAGGAACAATGGTTGCCCTCTTGAAGCATGTGGGAACAGCAGACTGGGATAAGGATTGATTGAATATGTCCGTAAACACACCAGCCAGCTGGTCTGCGCATGCTCTGAGGACGCGGCTGGGAATGCCGTCTGGGCCTGCAGCCTTGCGAGGGTTAACACGTTTAAATGTTTTACTCACCTCGGCTGCAGTGAAGGAGAGCCCGCAGGTTTTGGTAGCGGGCCGTGTCAGTGGCACTGTATTGTCCTCAAAGCGAGCAAAAAAGTTATTAAGCCTGTCTGGGAGCAAGACATCCTGGTCCGCGACGGGGCTGGTTTTCTTTTTGTAATCCGTGATTGACTGTAGACCCTGCCACATACCTCTTGTGTCTGAGCTGTTGAATTGCGACTCTATTTTGTTTCTGTACTGGGACTTAGCTAGTTTGATTGCCTTGCGGAGAGAATAGCTACACTGTTTGTATTCGGTCATGTTTCCGGTCACCTTGCTCTGGTTAAAAGCAGTCGTTCGCGCTTTCAGTTTCACGTGAATGCTGCCGTCAATCCACGGTTTCTGGTTTGGGAATGTTTTAATCGTTGCTGTGGGTACGACATCGTCAATGCACTTTCTAATGAACTCGCTCACCGAATCAGCATATTCGTCAATGTTGTTGTTGGACGCATATTCCAATCCGCGTGATCGAAGCAGTCTTGAAGCGTGGAATCAGATTGGTCGGACCAGCGTTGAACAGACCTGAGCGAGGGAGCTTGTTGTTTTAGTTTCTGTTTGTAGGCTGGAAGCAACAAAATGGAGTCGTGGTCAGCTTTTCCGAAAGGAGGGCGGGGGAGGGCCTTATATGCGTCGCGGAAGTTAGTATAACAATGATCCAAGGTTTTACCAGCCCTGGTAGCACAATCGATATGCTGATAGAATTTAGGGAGTTTTGTTTTCAGATTGGCCTTGTTAAAATCCCCAGCTACGATGAATGCAGCCTCAGGGTGTGTGGTTTCCAGTTTACAAAGAGTCAGATAAAGTTCGTTCAGGGCCATCGTTGTGTCTGCTTGGGGGGGGAATATATACGGCTGTGATTATAATCGAAGAGAATTCCCTTGGTAGATAATGCGGTCGACATTTGATTGTGAGGAGTTCTAGATCAGGTGAACAGAATGACTTGAGTTCCTGTATGTTGTTATGATCACACCACGTCTCGTTAATCATAAGGCATACCCCCCCGCCCCTCTTCTTACCAGAAAGATGTATGTTTCTGTCGGCGCGATGCGTGAAGAAACCAGCTGGCTGCACCGACTCCGTTAGCGTCTCTTGAGTTAGCCATGTTTCCGTGAAGCAGAGAACGTTACAATCTCTGATGTCCCTCTGGAATGTTACCCGTGCTCGGATTTCATCAAAATCTTATATCAGTTTATGTCAGTATATTGCGATTTTCGGATATTTATTTGTGCTGCGTTCTAGTGAGTTGGGCACGTCTGGGCCACATGGCTAATGTTTACTGCTAATTCCAAAGTTGAAGGCGACAATCTACAACCGAGCAATGATTCTTTGGGACAAAGGACAACTTGCCCAAGATTCTGATGGGAGCTCATCAAAAAGTAAGAACTATTTATGATGTTAATTCGTTGTTCTGTTGAAAAATGTAAAACTCATATTCCGCCATTAATTTCGGTGCGGTCTCGCTTTAACGCACGCTGTATGTCGTAGTAACGTTAATTTTAAAAATCTAACACAGCGGTTGCATTAAGAACTAATGTATCTTTCATTTGCTGTCCAACCTGTATTTTTTAGTCAAGTTTATGATTAGTTACTGATTAGATTAGGTGCCTCTCCCAAGATTTCTCCCGACATATTGTTGGCAGCTTGGCTACTATTCTCATTGTATAACCACGATTTGTGCCGCTAAATATGCACATTTTCGAACAAACTCTATATGTATTGTGTAATATGATGTTATAGGACTGTCATCTGAAGAAGTTTGAGAAGGTTAGTGAAAAAATTAATATCTTTTGCTGGTTTATTCGTTATCGCTATTGTTGGCTTGAATCAATGCTGTTGTGTGGTTGGCTATTGTAGTAAGCTAATATAATGCTATATTGTGTTTTCGCTGTAAAACACTTAAAAAATCTGAAATATTGGCTGGATTCACAAGATCTTTGTCTTTCATTTGCTGTACGCTGTGTATTTTTCATAAATGTTTTATGATGAGTATTTAGGTAATTCACGTTGGTCTCTGTAGTTATTCTAGTTGCTTTGGTGAGAGTTGTGATGGTGGCTGCAATGGTAAACTATGATTTATACCTGAAATATGCACATTTTTCTAACAAAACATATGCTATACAATAAATATGTTATCACTGTCATCTGATGAAGTTGTTTCTTGGTTAGTGACTATTTATATCTTTATTTGGTCGAAATTGTGATAGCTACCTATGCAGGAAAAAAATGGTGTGAAAAAAAAGTTGTGTCTTTTGCTATCGTGGTTAGCTAATAGATTTACATATTGTGTCTTCCCTGTAAAACATTTTAAAAATCAGAAATGATGGCTGGATTCACAATATGTGTATCTTTCATCTGGTGTCTTGGACTTGTGATTTAATGATATTTAGATGCTAGTATTTACTTGTGACGCTATGCTAGGCTATGCTAGTCAGCTTTTTTACTGATGGGGGTGCTCCCGGATCCGGGATTGTGATGAAGTAGAAGTTAATGCGTTTGAGCCAATCAGTTGTGTTGTGACAAGGTAGGGATGTTATACAGAAGATAGCCCCATTTGGTAGAAGACCAAGTCCATATTATGGCATGAACAGCTCAAATAAGCAAAGAGAAACGACAATCCATCGTTACTTTAAGACATGAAGGTCAGTCAATACGGAAAATTTCAAGAACTTTTAAAGTTTCCTCAAGTCCCAAAAAACATAAAGTGCTATGATGAAACTGACTCTCATGAGGACCGCCACAAGAAAGGAAGACCCAGAGTTACCTCTGCTGCAGAGGATGTGTTCATTAGAGTTATTGCACCTCAGATTGCAGCCCAAATAAATGCTTCACAGAGTTCAGTAACAGACACATCTCAACATCAACTGTTCAGAGGAGACTGTGTGAATCAGGCCTTCATGGCTGAATTGCTGCAAAGAAAACACTACTAAAGGACACCAATAATAAGAAGAGACTTGCTTGAGCCAAGAAATACAAGCAATGGACATTAGACTGGTAGAAATCTGTCCTTTGGTCTGTTGAGTAAAATTTGAGATTTTTGGTTCCAACCGACGTGTCTTTGTGAGACACAGAGTAGGTGAACGGATGATTGATGATCTCCGCATGTGTGGTTCCCACCGTGAAGCATGGAAGAGGAGGTGTGATGGTGCTTTTCTGGTGACACTGTCTGATTTTATTTACAATTCAAGGCACACTTAACCAGCATGGCTACCACAGCGTTCTGCAGCAATACGCCATCCCATCTGGTTTGCACCTAGTGGGACTATCATTTGTTTTCAACAGGACAATGACCCAAAACACACCTCCAGACTGTGTAAAGGCTATTTGACGAAGACGGAAAGTGATGGAGTGCTGCATCAGATGACCTGGCCTCCACAATCACCTGACCTCAACCCAATTGAGATGGTTTGGTATGAGTTGGACTGAAGAGTGAAGGAAAAGCAGACAACAAGTGCTCAGCATATATGGGAACTCCTTCAAGACTGTTGAAAAAGCATTCCTCATGAAGCTGGTTGAGAGAATGCCAAGAGTGTGCAAAGCTGTCATCAAGGGTGGCTACTTTGAAGAATCTCAAATATAAAATATATTTGGATTAATTTACTACTTTTTTGGTTACTACATGATTCCATATGTGCTATTTCATAGTGTAGAAAATAGAAAAAATAAAGAAAAAACCCTTGAATAAGTTGGTGTCCAAACTTTTGACAGGTACTGTACATACTCTCACCCTCTCTCTCTCTCTCTCTCTCTCTCTCTCTCTCTCTCCCTCCCTCTCTCTCTCTCTCTCTCTCCCCTACTCTCTCCCCCCCCTCTCTCTCTCTCTCTCTCTCTCTCTCTCTCTGTCTCACAAACACACACACACACATGCATGCACACATAATAACTCCACAAATAAATACATCACCCACACTGCAAAGTTACTAAATTTAATTCAAACCAGTTCAATGGCAGCAGCGCTCTCACCCAAAAAGGAATACTGGTGGTGGTCTCCTGGAACATATTAACACAATCATAGATGTGGGCCTCACACAGATTCAATTCAGTTCTACTCAGTTATCCAAGATATTCCTTGTTTACAAAAATCGGAAGGGAGTGTGTGTGGTGAATGAATGGGAAATAATGTATTGCGTCATTTTGGAGTTACTTTTATTGTAAATAAGAATAGAATATGTTTCTAAATTAAATGTGGATGCTACCAGGTTTATGGACATTCCTGAATGAATCGTGAATAATGATGAGTGAGTTACAGATGCACAAATATCACACCCCCAGGACATGCTAACCTCTCACCACTACAATAACAGAGGAGGTTAGCATTTGTGGGATATGATATTATACCTCTCTAACTTTCTCAATCATCATTATTCACAATTAATTCAGGAGTATCCATAATCATGGTAGCATCCACATTAATGTAGAAGTGTTTAGAAACATATTATATTCTTATTTACCAAATTTGTAGAGCCACAAGCTTGAGGTAATCATTGCGTGCTAGGAATATGGGACCAACTACTAAACTTTTGACTACTTTAATACACATATAAGTGAATTTGTCCCAATACCCCTAAAATGGTGGGACTATGTACAAAATGTACTGCCATTTCTAAACGGTGTACCCGATATAACTGAAAATACACTCAAATTAAAGTTGATAGTCTGCACTTTAACCTCATAGTCATTGTATCATTTAATATCCAAAGTGCTTGAGTACAGAGCCAAAACAACAACAAAATGTGTCACTGTCCCAATACTTTTGGCGCTCACTGTACAATGTACTCTATGTGTGTCAGACTCCCATAGACAGCAGACAGTACACTGAAGAATGCTAATTCCATGCAGGACAATCTGGTATGTATGTATGCCTGCTTATATAATTCCACTGCAGCCCTGTATGAGCAGACAGACAGACATCCCAGGATGAAGTGTCTCTCAGGGGGAGGTCTCTCCTCACACTGCTGACAGCTCTCTCCCCAAATCCCAGCCTTAAACAAGCACACTCCCTCACAGCCGGACCTAAAGCCATCAAGAGAACTGAGCGCACAGACAGAAAGACAGAGAACATGGAGACAGGCAGGAGCAGAAAGAGCATCGTCCGCACCATAACCCTATATGACATGCACGTTAGGCCCATGCAGTAGAGATGGGAGGAAAGGGCTCTCCAATCTCCAATCTCCACACAGCATTTCAGCCCTTCCTCTAAAGAAATGAAATCCCCCTTCCCACCTAGCGACCCTCTCCTCTCTCTTGTCACAGCACAGCATGATGATGGAACTTCATACTTGTCTGTTAAGGATGTACCGTCGGGTGTGGCACTATGTAAGACTATCAGAGCTTTTATGTTATGTAAAAGGTGTAGGCAGGTTGGTAGATGTGTGAATGGAGCCCCTGTCAGTGAGCATGGTGGCGGTTCGTTGTTGCTCTCCTCAGGTCCTTTGGGAGGGAGGGTTAACTGTATGGGCGAGTAGAGATTCAAATGGCCTTATGATGCAACAGTCCGGATGAACATGATTTACAGGTATGTGAACAGACGGATTCAATCATCATAGACTTAAACCTCTCACACTCATACACAAAAAGATTCACAGTGATGTGCGAATACAAAGTGTACACTTACACAGGGAGCCATCCTGCTTACATCATCACACACACACATGCACGCACGCACGCGCACATGCTACAGGGTGTTGAGATTCTCCCAAGGTAACGGGAGAGAGAGATGGGAGCTGTGTTCCTGTTTAGTGGTTCTGAGAGCATCATTTTGGGGAGGTCTGTCGAGCTTTGGATGAATTAAGAGTCATAAATATTCATGAATCTCTCCTCTCTACCCTCCTGTGATCGCTTAGTAGCCCGTTCAAAAAGCCTTAGATCTCTCCATGAGCTAAGTTCCTCATCGACGCAGGGTCATTTTTACTGGGAGGGAATTTTGTCATGTTTATTTGTATTTTTCTTCCAGTATGATATTCACACACAGGAGGCTAGAATACAGTCAAACTTTGCATTAGCTCCCATTGAACAGTTTATTATATTTACCTGTACTGAGATATTGTAGTTTATTTGAACCAAAGAAATTGGCGTTGCAAGCGCCACACTCTATCGACTAGGCCCCACAAGGCCATATTGTGACACTCTCTGATACTGTATGTTACCTTCAATTATGACATCACTCTGCTTGTTCTGTTACCTTCCATTGTGACATCCCTCTGCTTGTTCTGTTACCTTCCATTGTGACATCCCTCTGCTTGTTCTGTTACCTTCCATTGTGACATCCCTCTGCTTGTTCTGTTACCTTCCATTGTGACATCACTCTGCTTGTTCCATAGAGATCATATGAAATTACTATTATTAATTAATAGTATTGTAATTCCTAATTCTATGGCTTGTTCTGTTACCTTCCGTTGTGACATCATTCTGCTTGTTCCATAGAGATCCTATTAAATTACTATTATTAATGAATAGGTCGTTATCAATAAAACGTCACAAGTTGCAGAGCATTCGATTTGCCTGCTGCAGGGCAAGGAGACCCCCAGCTCCGCTAAAACCATTTACAACCGCATGCCGTTTTCAAGGAGTGTTAATAAATGTTAACTATTTGGTTGTAATATCATCACCTCTTGTAGAGCATGGTCAGAACTACATATTTCAGATTATTCCATGAGAAACTATTGCGCACATTTAGCTCTATCGTCAGAGTCATACAGCAAGAATCTGCATGCTTTTCATGAACAGTAAACGTCAATTGATCATGTCATTTCAGATACATGAGGGTAGCGTCACAATATCTCTCAATATTGGCCATCATTAACTGGATATTTGAGAGATATAAAATAAAAGTGAACTATACCTGACATGTATGAGTGGTTTAGGTTAATTTCGCATCCTTCATGGGCTCTGCCTGTCAAGCAGCAGAAGGGCGCATTTGCCAATGTACTGTTAGCTGATAATGTTTACTTTGCAAGCTACAGGTAGAAACTTTGTACAGTTGGCTAAACATAGTGGTAAGTACACCAAATGTACTTTTTTCTCCAACCAATGTAGCCCTACCTAGCATAGTTAGCTAACATTATCTGCTTTTCAGCATTGTTTTTAAGTGTTTAATCACGATTGCTGCTGACAGACATGATAGGCTACATTGATTGATCGACCGCATCAAACTGACTAGCTAGCTAATAATGTCAATATGGTTAGTTAACAAGCTAACTTTCAGGGTATAAACTAGATGGCTATATACAAATAAAATTGTATAAAAATTATTAAAATAGTTGGCAATATCAGTCGGTTTTGTAATGAATGAGCCATCTGATTCAATGAATGATAGAGCTGAGTTTGCCTTTTTTCCCAAAATGTAATTGAAGGTGCTCCAAAGCTTTTTACTATCATTCTTTGTAATTTATCTTTGTTTCATCGTGTAGTTTCTTCTTCTTTTTATTCAGTTTAGTCACATGATTTCTCAATGTGCAGTACACGCTTGCCAATCGGTTGTGCAGCCAGACTTATTTGCCATTCCTTTTGCCTCATCCCTCTCAACCATACAATTTTTCAATTCCTCATCAACCACAGGGATTTAACAGTTTTTACTGTCATTTTCTTAACAGGCAAATGCTTACTGGTAACTGGGATAAGCAATTTCATGAGTGTGTCAAGTGCAACGTCTGTTAAACTACATAACGCTAATGCTTCAAATATCCATAACAAATATTATTCTCATGGACTAAAAGTCAGATTCCCTCCAAATGTAGTCTTTCACAAGAATCCCTAAAGAGTTTGAGAGAATAACATTGATGCATTCAAAGATGACCACACTGTACCAGTAGATGCATATTAGCACATATGTTAATATGCTAAAATACGCTAAAAATACTTCCAAAATCTTCTTCTCGTTAACCATAGAACCAAATGGCATGTTGGCACATGGTACATGTCTTAACTTCGTTTGAGGAAACCTAAGGGATTGGTCAAAAGATGGTTGAGTTATAGACAAATCAGAAATCAGATTTTACGTGTCCATTTAAAACTCTGTAAATCCACTCTACAGCGGCCTATCAACTTAACATCGCTATCATGGACGTCCCTAAGATGAATCACACTGAATAAGGTATTGATATACAGTGCCTTCGGGAAAGTATTCAGACCCCTTGACTTTTTCCACATTTTGTTACATTACAGCCTTATTCTGAAATTGATTAAATAAAAATTGTTCCCCATCAATCTACACACAATACCCCATAATGACAAAGCGTAAACAGGTCTTTAGAAATGTTTGCAAATTTATTACAAATAAAAAACAGAAATACCATATTTACATAAGTATTCAGACCCTTTGCTTTGAAACTCGAAATTGAGATCAGGTGCATGCTTTTTCCATTGATCATCTGTGAGATGTTTCTTCAACTTGATTGGAGTCCCCCTGTGGTAAAATCAATTGATTGGACATGATTTGGAAAGGCACACACCTGTCTATATAAGGTCCCACAGTTGACACTGCATGTCAGAGCAAAAACCAAGCCATGAGGTCGAAGGAATTATCTCTAGAGCTCTGGGACAGGATTGTGTCGAGGCACAGATCTGGGGAAGGGTACTAAAAAATGTCTGCAGCATTGAAGTCCCCAATAACACAGTGGCCTCTATCATTCTTAAATGGAAGAAGTTTGAAGCCACAAGACTCTTCCTAGAGCTGGCCTCCCAGCCAAACTGAGAAATCGGTGGAGAGATCAGGGAGGTGACCAAGAACCCGATGGCCACTCTGATAGAGCTCCAGTTCCTCTGTGGAGATGGGAGAACCTTCCAGAAGGACAACCATCTCTGCATCTCTCCACCAATCAGGCCTTTATGGTAGAGTGCCCAGACGGAAGCCACTCCTCAGTAAAAGGCACATGACAGCCCGCTTGGAGTTTGCCAAAAGTCACCTAAAGACTCTCAGACCATGAAAACAAGATTCTCTGGTCTGATGAAACCAATCTTGAACTCTTTAGCCTGAATGCTAATCGTCACGTCTGGAGTTAACCTGGCACCATCCCTACTGTGAAGCATGGTGGTGGCAGTATTATGCTGTAGGGATGGTTTTCAGCAGCAGGGACTGGGAGACTAGTCAGGATCGAGGGAAAGATGAACGGAGCAAAGTACAAAGAGATCCTTGATGAAAACCAGCTCCAGAGTGCTCAGGACCTCAAACTGGGGGCGAAGGTTCACCTTCCAACAGGAAAACAACCCTAAGCACACAGCCAAGACAACGCAGGAGTGGCTTCGGGACAAGTCTCTGAATGTCCTTGAGTGGCCCAGCCAGAGCCAGACTTGAACCTGATCGAACATCTCTGGAGAGATCTGAAAATAGCTGTGCTGCAACACTCCCCATCCAACCTGACAGAGCTTGAGAGGATCTGCAGAGAAGAATGGAAGAAACTCCCCAAATACAGTACATGTTTGCCAGGCTTGTAGCATCATACCCAAGAAGACTCGGGGCTGTAATCTCTGCCAAAGGTGCTTCAACAAAGTATTGAGTAAAGGGTCTGAATACTTATGTAAATGTGATATTTCATTAAAATAAAAAAAACAGTTTTTGCTTTGTCATTATGGGGTGTTGTGTGTAGATTGATGAGGATTTGTCTCCTCGTGATCCTTACATCAGATTTACTCCAGATTGTGTATTTGTTTGCACATAAATTAAGATAGTTCCTATATGATAGAAAGCTTGCTTTGTTATCCAACTGATCTTGTGTCCTTTTTGTCATCCTGTGAACCTCATTCATTGCTAGTCCGAAAATTATGATATCAATGGAATAAGTAGCTCATATGCTGTACACAAAGATGTACTAAAATGGCTATTGCCAAGTACAAAATAAAAGCTCTATTTTACATATAATCACACTGAGGATCAGTGAAACGGATGACTAGCATAAAGGTTAGCATAATTACATCCAATACAGAGACTTCATCTGAAAGCCTTGCCCTGCCAGGACTATTTCACAATGCACCGTTGTCATGCTGAGTGGTCCATATTGTGAGCATTACTGTTAATATCTGCAGCACAAGCACAGAATGTACAGTTACTGCACAAGATGACAACATCAAATAAAACATCAAACCAACACTGTCTGATCATGTGAGAAACGTTTAGACGAACCAGAGCCAGAGACAGATAAATAGTATTAGTAATAAAAAAAGGCTAGAGGACAAGAAGATAAGAAAAGCCAATAGGATACTGCACTGTGTTAAAGCGATATATAAAACGAGCTGTGTATGTCAATGAAGAGAAGGTTTGAAGAAATTTGAAAGACAGGGAGAAGGGAGAGAGTACTGATGGTAGGGCCTGTAAAGCTTCCTTGGTCAGTGAAGGGAAGGAAAGAAGGGGAGAAGGGATGGGATGATGAGTGGGTGAGAGAAGCAGGTAGAGAGATTGTGGGATGACGGGGAGAACTGAGCCAGGGATTAATGGACGTGTGTAAAATGAGACTGTTCCTCCCGAGGGAAAAGGCCAAGAGTGACACTTGGAGCTCTGCCCTCCCTCCCTCCCTCCCTCCCTCCCTCCCTCCCTCCCTCCCTCCCTCCCTCCCTCCCTCCCTCCCTCCCTCCTTACCTTGCTCTCACCGTCTCTCCCTCCCTTCCCCTCCCTCTCTCCACCTCTCTCTGACGTTGAGTAGACACGGAGGTTAACATTACTGAGAGCAGGGGAGAATGGGGGAGGGGTGAGTCATACATTAACATACAGAGCACACACCACACACACTGACAGCCCAATAATCAGATTCATGTATGGATGTACACAAAGGTCACAAGACTATACATTTAGAAACATAATCTCCCTCTTTATGGTGAATTATGCTCGTGGAAATTCTGAATATCATATAAAGCCAGTTGTTCAGGTTTGATATAATCCTGTGTAAAACAAGAGCTGAGATAGTGATGCTGGCTGGTGACTCAGAGAGATGATGTCATGTTCTTTGTCTCTCCTGAGCCTGAGCTTGGCTCTACTTCAGAGGTACATAAGCCAGATTGTTCAGGTGGAACCAGCAAGGCACTGTTGTTACACTCTGTCTACCAGAAGCCTGGAACATCACATTTTCAAATCAACAGTCTGCACCCAATATGTACACCAGTCTGGGAAAAGTGATAAGACTTCTGTTACTTAGTGATAACAAATTGGAACCAAACTCAACATTTCACATTGCAATATTATGACTCCAAAACAATTGGGGAAAGTTTAATGGAACATGTACTGTGGAGGGGTAACAAGGGCATAACAGCGAGAGGTTGACATGTCTAGCTAGTAGCTACCCATCTTAGATGGCTGACTGTTTGTTATGCTGTCTAATTTGGGACAAGCCCTTGGCGAGATCATAAAGCCGTTGGGAGATGAGGGGGGTGGGTGAGGGAGAGAGTTAGTCAATGATACTGGGTCCTTGGCCTGCTCCTAATCCCATCTCAACTAGCTAGTCCTGGGGGACAGCTGAATGAATGGACCGCATACGATGCTAATGACAAAAGTCCATTGATTGTGCTGGGGGCCTATTTCTTTTACTGAAATTGTTACATAATTAAGAGGTGATCAATAAGTCGATTGCAGGAGAGAGACGACCGGGGGGCATACACATCCTATAAACATGTCAACAATCACCCAGGGAACTTTGCACGTGTGTGTGTGTGTGTGTGTGTGTGTGTGTGTGTGTGTGTGTGTGTGTGTGTGTGTGTGTGTGTGTGTGTGTGTGTGTGTGTGCGCAAGTGCATGTCTCCTTTTGTCATACGGGTGACATCCACAGAGCCATCTCTGTGTGAAGGGAGTGATGTACTGTGTATTGTATTAAAAGGCGGAAAACAAGAAGCAATCTAAAAACCACAGTACAACATAAAATGAGCATGGAACTGGTGGAGCGGGAACGTATTTACAGAACAAATTCAATTCATTTTCTTTTGTCATTTTTACAACCACAATTAAACTTTGTGCTATGCTAAATTGCTTTAATTAAGGCGATACAACGCATCCACCAAACAAGTAACATATTTTCCTTCTCACAAGAAAAACTAGCCAGAGACATTTTTATTTTGATGAATGATACAGTGTTTATATATGAATAGAGAGAGAGAGACAATCATGAGAAAACAAAAAGATAATTATTTGATTTGAATTAACAAAAAAACAGAGTAAACTAGAATTCTATTAGGCCCTAAACAAAGAGTACACTGTGGCAGAATAGCTCACCACTATGACTGACACAAAATTTAAGTAAAGCTTTGACTATGTACACACTCAGTGAGCATAGCCTTGCTATAGAGAAAGGCTGCCGTAGGCAGACATGGCTCGCAAGAAAAGACAGGCTATGTGCACACTGCTGACAAAATGAGGTGGAAACTGAGCTGCACTTCCTAACCTCTTGCCAAATGTATGACCATATTAGAGACACATATTTCCCTCAGATTACACAGACACACAAAGAATTCGAAAACAAACCACATTTTGATAAACCACAGTGTGCCATCACAGCAGCAAGATTTGTGATCTGTTGTCACAAGAAACAAACACCATTGTAAATACAACCCATATTTATGTTCATTTATTTTCCCTTTTGTACTTTAACTATTTGCACATAATATTACATTTGAAATGTATTTTTTCTTTTGGAACTTTTGTGAGTGTAATGCTAACTGTACATTTTTTTACTGTTTATTTAACTTTTGTTTATTATCTATTTCTCCTTTGTTTATTATCTATTTATTATATGTTTCCTATGCCAATAAAGCCCTTGAATTTAAATGGAATTTAAATTGAGAGAGAGAGAGAGAGAGAGAGAGAGAGAGAGAGAGAGAGAGAGAGAGAGAGAGAGAGAGAGAGAGAGAGAGAGAGAGAGAGAGAGAGAGAGAGAGAGAGAGAGAGAGAGGTCATGTGTTTGCCAGGGGAATAATGTGTCTCTGACCACACATTGGAGAGCATCTAGAGCTTCAAGTTCATCGGTGTCCACATCATTGAGGACTTAACATGGTCCTCTCACACCAGAACTGTAGTGAAGAAGGCACAACAACGGCTCTTCTCCTTCAGGAGGGTGAAATGATTTGTCATCGCCCCTTAGA
The DNA here is from genome assembly GCF_016432855.1 of Salvelinus namaycush. Lineage (NCBI taxonomy): Eukaryota > Metazoa > Chordata > Actinopteri > Salmoniformes > Salmonidae > Salvelinus > Salvelinus namaycush. The sequence continues at coordinate 27,844,142 of NC_052314.1, forward strand.
TCCTTAAGAACTTTTACAGCTGCACCATTGAGAGCATCCTGACTGGTTGTATCACCGTCTGGTACGGCAACTGCGCCGCCTGCTACCGGAAGGCCCTACAAAGGGTGGTGTGGACGGCCCACCACATCACTGGGGGCGATCCAGGCCGTGCAGTACATGCCAGGCGGTGTCTGATAACAAATTGCCAAAGACTCCAGCCACCCAACACGTGGACTGTTCTCCATGATCCCATCTGGCAGGAAGTACCGGTACATCAAGGCTCAGACAAACAGACTCCTAAACAGCATCTATCCCTTGGCCATAAGACTGTTAAATGGCTAACAACTACTGCTGTTCTTCCACAGACTATCCACACAGACTCTATGCCCATACACAGGTCTCTACCCACTCAGACACAACCTACTGTACGCTGCTGCTAAAACGATTATTGATCAGATATATTACTCTATTACACTGCTGTCCATTGATTATTGATTGCCAGTACCATTAGTATTTATCTATCTATCCTGCTACTGGTCACTATTACTCCAGTGTACATGTAATGTACAGTATATAAAGTATTACCATTAGTATATTACAATAAGTATTTATATATTCCTGCAACCAGTCACTTTAACAGCCCTGTTTATCCTACTACCAGCCACTCTTTATGTATAAACCCACCTCAACCACGCCAGTACACCTGCACAGTGAATAAGGTACTGGTACCTGTATACAGTATACTTGCATTCTTTAAGTCTCATCGTAGTTCTTATGTGTTTTTTATTTATACTTTTATTTTTGTTCTATTATTATCTATATTATTATCGTTATTATTATTATCATTATTATTATCATTTTTTATGATTATTATTATTATCATTATTATAATTTGTATTTTATTATTATTATCATTATTATCACTGCATTGTTGGAAAGCGCTCTCAAGGTAAGAATGCCTCTGTACTGTTTTACACCTGAATAAGCATTGAAACTTGATACACAGCCGAACAGACTCTTGTTAGTTTACTAAGGAGGTCATTCCTCTGTTGTAAACACATCTTTGTTCAACTCGCCAGTGAGTTCCTTTACTGTTGGTGTCATGATGGAGCCTGGCTGATTCAGTGAAGGTGTCATTTAATTTATCCCCCAGTGGTCTACTTTGAAGCTAAACTGAGAGAAAGAACTGAGAGAGACAAAAACAAACTGTGAGCACGTACGAGCTCACTCGCACACACGCACGTGCGCACAAACACACACCGTGACTTTTTTGTTGTTGTTGTTTTAACTCATTATTATTAAGTAACTGGTTCCACAGCCTTTCTCAACTTGTCCACGTATTACCTGAAGAAAAAAAATGAGTTGGCCCAAACTTAGATCCAACTTGAGATAACATAGGCAAAAAAAATCAGTCGACTTAAAATGATGTGTTTGCTCAAATTGTCTCATTTGTTCATTCAACTCCAAATTGTTATTTAGGTATCTTACCTCTTATCTGAAATCGAATAACGAGTCATTTGTCAGATGAAAGTAATTTTTTTAATTTAATGAAGCTTCTGAATTGCTTTCAACACCTCATACGCATGCGCATTGAATAGCGATGAGGGCAATGTAGCAGCGCAGCCCATTAGAAGAGTTAGAAGCTGGTTTAAATAGGGTGTGGCTTTCAGATAGTTATTTTTGCCCACCCGTCAGAGTGAACGTCATTCTAGGTAATGTTGTCCATTGTATTCATCATTTCAACCGAAAGTTAGTCATTGTGCATGTGTAACGTCCTGACCAGAGTTCTTATGTGTTTTGCTTGTTTAGTGTTGGTCAGGACGTGAGCTGGGTGGGAATTCTATGTTGTGTGTCTAGTTAGTCTGTTTCTGTGTCCAGCCTAATATGGTTCTCAATCAGAGACAGCTGTCAATCGTTGTCCCTGATTGAAAATCATATATAGGTGGCTTGTTTTGTGTTGGGGATTGTGGGTGGTTGTTTCCTGTCTCTGTGTTTGTATTCTGCACCAGATAGGACTGTTTTGGTTTGCCACATTTTGTTATTTTGTTCGTTGTAAGTGTTCACTGTTTTTGTTTAATTAAACATGTTGAGCACTGGCTACGCTGCGTGTTGGTCCGATCCCTGTTTCACCCTCTCTTATAGTGAAGAGAGGGAAGGCTGCCGTTACAGAACCACCCACCAAACTCGGACCAAGCAGCGTAGCAACGGGCAGCAGCGGCAGCAGCAGCAGCAGCGGGACCAGGAGAAATGGACATGGGAGGACGAGCTGGACGGAAAAGGACCCTGGGCAGAGCCAGAGGAGTATCGCCGCCCCAAAGCAGAGCTGGAGGCAGCAAAAGCAGAGAGGCGGCGTTTCGAGGAGCTAGCTCGGCAGCAGGAGCCGGATCTGGGTTACACCACTTGGGAGGAAATAGACAGGTGGTCGGTTGACCCAGGGAGAGTGCCGGAGCCCGCCTGGGATTCGATGGAGCAATGTGCAGAGGGATACCGGCGAATGAGGTTAGCACGACGACGCGGTAAGAAGCCCGTGAAGAAACCCCAAAAATTTCTTGGGGGGGGGGGGGCTAAAGGATAGTGTGGCGAAGTCAGGTAGGAGACCTGCGCCCACTTCCCATGCTTACCGTGGAGAGCGGGAGTACGGGCAGACACCGTGTTATGCGGAAGAGCGCACGGTGTCTCCTGTACGTGTGCATAGCCCGGTGCGGGTTATTCCACCTCCCCGCACTGGCCGGGCTAGATTGAGCATTGAGCCAAGTGCCATGAAGCCGGCTCTACATATCTGGCCTCCAGTACGTCTCCTCGGGCCGGTGTACATGGCACCAACCTTACGCATGGTGTCCCCGGTTCGCCAACACAGCCCACTGCGGGTTATTCCACCTCCCCGCACTGGACGGGCTACGGGGAGCATTCAACCAGGTAAGGTTGGGCAGGCTCGGTGCTCAAGGGAGCCAGTACGCCTGCACGGTCCGGTATATCCGGCGCCACCTTCCCGCCCCAGCCCAGTACCTCCAGTTCCAGCACCCCGCACTCGCCTTATGGTGCGTGGCCCCAGCCCAGTACCACCAGTGCCTACACCACGCACCAGGCTTCCAGTGCGTCTCCAGAGGCCTGTTCCTCCTCCACGCACTCTCCCTATGGTGCGTGTCTCCAGCCCAGTACCTCCAGTTCCGGAACCACGCACCAGGCCTATAGTGCGCCTCGAGAGTCCAGTGTGCCCTGTTCCTGTTCCCCGCACTAGCCTTGAGGTGCGTGTCTCCAGTCTGGTACCACCAGTTCCGGCACCACGCACCAGGCCTACTGTGCGCCTCAGCAGGTCAGAGTCGGCCGTCTGCCTAACGCCGCCTGCACTGCTCGTCTGCCCAGCACCGTCTGTACTGCCTGCCTGCTCAACGCCGCCTGTACTGCTCGTCTGCCCAGCGCCGTCTGAGCTGCCTGCCTGCCCAGCACCATCTGAGCCATCCGTCTGCCCAGCGCCATCTGAGCCATCCGTCTGCCCAGCGCCATCTGAGCCATCCGTCTGCCCAGCGCCATCTGAGCCATCCGTCTGCCCAGCGCCATCTGAGCCATCCGTCTGCCACGAGCCTTCAGAGCCGCCCGTCTGTCCCGAGCCATTAGAGCCGTCCGTCAGTCAGGAGCCGCTAGAGCCGTCCGTCAGTCAGGAGCCGCTAAAGCCGTCCGTCAGTCAGGAGCCGCCAGAGCCGCCAGCCAGTCAGGAGCCGCCAGAGCCGCCAGCCAGTCAGGAGCCGCCAGAGCCGCCAGCCAGTCAGGAGCCGCCAGAGCCGCCAGCCAGTCAGGAGCCGCCAGAGCCGCCAGCCAGTCAGGAGCCGCCAGAGCCGCCAGCCAGTCAGGAGCCGCCAGAGCCGCCAGCCAGTCAGGAGCCGCCAGAGCCGCCAGCCAGTCAGGAGCTGCCAGAGCCGCCCTCCAGTCATGAGCCGCCTTCCAGTCATGAGCCGCCCTCCAGTCATGAGCTGCCCTCCAGTCATGAGCTGCCCTCCAGTCATGAGCTGCCTTCCAGTCATGAGCTGCCTTCCAGTCATGAGCTGCCCTCCATTCATGAGCTGCCCTACAGTCATGAGCTGCCCTACAGTCATGAGCTGCCCTCCAGTCATGAGCTGCCCTCCAGTCATGAGCTGCCCTACAGTCATGAGCTGCCCTACAGTCATGAGCTGCCACTCAGTCATGAGCTGCCACTCAGTCCGGAGCTGCCATTCAGTCCGGAGCTGCCATTCGTCCTGAGCTGCCCCTCTGTCCTGAGCTACCTCTCTGTCCTGAGCTACCTCTCTGTCCTGAGCTACCTCTCTGTCCTGAGCTACCTCTCTGTCCTGAGCTACCTCTCTGTCCTGAGCTACCTCCTAAATCATGTGGGGGCCTTGGGGAGGATTCTTAGGCCAAGGTCGTGGGCGAGGGTCGCCACTCAAAGAACGATAAGGAGGGGGACAAAGACAGTGGTGGAGTGGTGTCCTCGTCCTGCGCCGGAGCCGCCACCGCGGACAGATGCCCACCCAGACCCTCCTCTTGAGTTTTAGGGGTGCGTTCGGAGTCCGCACCTCAGGAGGGTGGTACTGTAACGTCCTGACCAGAGTTTTTATGTGTTTTGCTTGTTTAGTGTTGGTCAGGACGTGAGCTGGGTGGGAATTCTATGTTGTGTGTCTAGTTAGTCTGTTTCTGTGTCCAGCCTAATATGGTTCTCAATCAGAGACAGCTGTCAATCGTTGTCCCTGATTGAGAATCGTATATAGGTGGCTTGTTTTGTGTTGGGGATTGTGGGTGGTTGTTTCCTGTCTCTGTGTTTGTATTCTGCACCAGATAGGACTGTTTCGGTTTGCCACATTTTGTTATTTTGTTCGTTGTAAGTGTTCACTGTTTTTGTTTAATTAAACATGTTGAGCACTGGCTACGCTGCGTGTTGGTCCGATCCCTGTTTCACCCTCTCTTATAGTGAAGAGAGGGAAGGCTGCCGTTACAGCATGTCACATGAAAACAGATAGTGTGGGAGAGTCTACATAACAAAGAAATCAGTGCAATTTATTCTATTGCATGGAAGGCTCTGCCAACGGATGACAATGTTCCAGGGGAACGGTGCATGAGGCTAAAGAACACAAGGAATCATGGCGGAAGTGAATGCCGTTGGAGAAGAGGAATGAAATGGGATGAAAAACAAAAATGTGTCGATAACTGAAGGGGTTGGTAAGTGTATATTGGACAAGGAGGCGTTTCTTGTTGGGAGGTGATTTTTTGAGGATGTTTATCTGGGAGATCCGTTTGGGGTTTAGAAGAGGGTGAATCGTATTTTGGGAAAAGTTAAGTCAATCAGAGTGACCAGGAGGGAGCTTGTCCTGATTAATTGCGTGTCTGTGAACAAAAATATTCCTGATATATTTACCTATTAGAAACACTTTGAATATCAAACTCACAAAAATTATAATTAAACAATTACACACACTTACCATAAAATATGCTAAGTGTGATGGTAATTGTGATGGTAGCCATTTTGAAAAACTAGATAGAAAAACATCTCACGTTGACATCCCCACAGTTGCGATATCATTGAAAAGCCAAGAATGTCCTCTCAAAGGTACAACATGACCTAACACAGTGACATGTATGGCCTTAGAGATAGGGACCAAAAACGAATGTCCATTAGAGAGGACAAAAATGAATTTCTGGGTCTCAGGAGGCTAGAGGAGCTGCTGCAGGAGTGGAGATTTAGCGTTTCTCTCTAATGAGCCTCTGAGACACATCAATAAGTAGTCTCATTCTTAATGAAGACCCACAATCCTGCAGGGTGAGAGCTAAATGAACTGGGACGAAGTGCAGCCAAACAGTTTACTGTGCTCTCTCTCTCTCTCTCTCTCTCTCTCTCTCTCTCTCTCTCTCTCTCCCTCTCTCTCCCTCTCTCCCTCTCTCCCTCTCTCCATCTCTCTCTCTCTCCCTCTCTCCCTCTCTCCCTCTCTCCCTCTCTCCCTCTCTCTCTCTCTCTCTCCCTCTCTCCCTCTCTCTCCCTCTCTCTCTCTCTCTCTCTCTCTCTCTCTCTCTCTCTCTCTCTCTCTCCCTCTCTCTCCCTCTCTCCCTCTCTCTCTCTCTCCCTCTCTCCCTCTCTCCCTCTCTATCTCTCTCCCTCTCTCCCTCTCTCTCTCTCTCCCTCTCTCCCTCTCTCCCTCTCTCCCTCTCACTCTTAGATGAAGCTGAGATAATTAGTGGAGCAGCTGAAGACTACAGAGGCCTGCCACAGTTGCTAATGCTAATGTTTGGCTGACAGAGCAGATATCACTAGAGGGCCACTATATGCACACAATATGCTAAACAGGACAACGTATTATACACTCTAGCCTAATTCAATATTTACATAATGGCCATGAAATAAGTCAAACCAGGATACATGCACCCTAAAGGCATCATATACATGATACAGAGAGCTAAACTTCATGCAACAGTGCATAACCGAATAAAGCAACCAAAGATTACACGTACCAATAAAAACAAATCAAGGATACTACCATTCATTCATTCCTAGAAATAACTATTGAAATGGGACCGAGACATTTTGGGATGTGGGGGTCAGGGTGAGATTAATCACGGAGCAAAGCAAACAAATAATCAAACAAAATAAATAACAAATAAACGGAGACCTATGTTATGCCCTATGGATCCGAAAATAAACCTCCTCACTTTGCCGCACACTCTTCATAAATCCCTCGACAAGTGATCAATGGATAAGCACTCCGATTCTAATAACCGCCAAAGAGCACAGGGATTAGCAATGTTTGCCATCGTTAGCCTAATAGTCTCCATCCAAATGAAAGGAGCATTTGTGGCTAAAACTCTTGAGTGTGAGAGAGCGCAGCAGCACTAATAAACCCCATCATGCACCTCAGCAGAAGGAAGCCACGGCGGATAGCAGACACGCAGGTCAGCTCTGACTGTGATTGATCAGCAGGCAAGGCTAGTTAGTCGAGTGACACAGCACAATGTAACAGAGATGAGGGGAGATGGGAGGGGAGGGGGCAAAGACGGGCATGACAGAGTATTCATCACACTTATGTCACATGTTAGACCGGAGGATGCCACCTTACCTCCCAAACTGTATCATACCATTAGCTGAACTAACATCCTGCACTGCACAAATGGACATACTGTGTACAGTAGGCTATGTTTTTTAAACTCAACTGTATGTGGCACAACTACGCAAGCGTACACATGCAGACACAACTAGGCTGCCTAAAATCAAGGTGTGTAAATATATACAAACTCCAAATGAACACACCTGAAATCAGTGTGTCATCTTAAAATTCAGACTCTTTGCTTACAGTGCTTCGCTTGTCTTCATCTCAGTCCGAATATCACAGAATATCATATTCGGACATTTACACACTCAAAGTCACAAAGTTACATAAAAAGCACAGGCTGACCTCACTCATAATCTTGTCCTTCTAAAAAGTATCTAAAGGTGTACAATGATGCGGTGATAGGAGTTTGAACACTGTGATCATGGCAGTGCCCTTGACCCTTCAGCCAACGCCAATCTACAAATATGGACTGTTTCATTGTTCACAGGTTACAAAGGGAAGAATGTACCAACATGTGCAGTACAATGAAGTACAATCCAAACATTCCAAACACGCACTTATACTTTATCACGTATGGAGTTTGAATAGTTATCACTCAACAATTTATAGTAAAACCCTAAACGTTATAATTCTCTGTCTTGACAAGGTATTTCATCCCACTGTGCACTATTCTAACAGCATACAACAGTGTACTGCACTGTGTATAAGCAAAGATTAAAACAAAGGTACGATGTTTATTGAACAATAATCTGCCTCTTTGTACAACCAGTTTAACTATTATTTTTTATTTATTTTTATGTGTTTTTTTATTACCCCTTTTTCTCCCCAATTTCGTGGTATTCAATTGGTAGTTACAGTCTTGTCTCATCGCTGGTCGAGAGCCGTGTGTCCTCCGAAACACAACCCAACCAAGTCACACTGCTTCTTTACAAAATGCACACTTAACCTGGATGCCAGCCGTACCAATGTGTCGGAGGAAACATTGTACACCAGGCGACCGTGTCAGTGTGCACTGCGCCCGGCCCGCCACAGGAGTCACTAGTGCGCGATGGGACAAGGACATCCCTGCCGGCCAAACCCCTCCCTAACCCGGACGATGCTGGGCCAATTGTGCGCTGCCCCATGGGTCTCCGGGTCGCGGCTGGCTGCGACAGAGCCTGGACTCGAACCCATAATCTCTAGTGGCACAGATAGCACTGCGATGCAGTGCCTTAGACCGCTGCGCCACTCAGGAGGCCCAGTTGAACTATTCTTAATGCTTTATGAGAAAGAGGGATAGAGCAAGAGAGATTACCCGAGGGAATGCATTTTTACATGTTCCAAGTTGCACTTAGTTGCCTTCAGTCTCTTCGGTCTGACGTAGGTCTGACGTAGGTCTGACGTCTTTTCATCCAGTAGCTATATGTTCTGTCTCCATCCTGTTTGCCATGGTGACTAAGAGCCTGCATCTCTCTCTCTTAACTCACACACTGACACACTGATACAGAACACACACACTGACACACTGATACAGAACACACACACTGACACACTGATACAGAACACACACACTGACACACTGATACAGAACACACACACTGACACACTGATACAAACACACACACTGACACACTGATACAGAACACACACACTGACACACTGATACAAACACACACACTGACACACTGATACAAACACACACACTGACACACTGATACAGAACACACACACTGACACACTGATACAAACACACACACTGACACACTGATACAAACACACACACTGACACACTGATACAGAACACACACACTGACACACTGATACAAACACACACACTGACACACTGATACAAACCCACACACTGACACAATGATACAGAACACACACACTGACACACTGATACAAACACACACACTGACACACTGACACAGAACACACACACAGAACACACATTGACACACTGATACAGAACACACACAGTTCTCATGTATCAAGCCGTATCAAACATTCGTCACAAGCAATACCATACCAACCTCTACACAAATACTACACACAAATACTGCAAAGCATGGTAAACGTACATTATGAAATTTCCTTTCGAAGCAAATATGGGAACTTACCCGGTTGGTGGGACTTCCTCTCCCTCTGCTTAACAAGTCTTGTTTGAACTCAGACCCCCATACTCACACACACACACACACACACACACACACACACACACACACACACACACACACACACACACACACACACACACACACACACACACACACACACACACACACACACACACACACACATCACTGAACTCTACTGTTCTGAGGTTGTAAACTTCCTTCCCAACCAGGATGAGATGGGAACATTTGGGACACAACTGTTTTTAACATTATGTCTAGACGCAGAGGTCAAGTCCAAAACAAACAAAACTGCCGGCCAGGCGAGCCCGAGCCAGGGCTGTGTCACTTGACTCTAATTAGATGGGCTTTCTAGGAACTTAGGTGTGGATAGGAACACTGAGAATTGGCAGAACCTTGACCTCAATCGCTTGTACTGTGTGCTGCTAAACGCTCAACTAGGAACATATTTTCCAGGTAACCTATTGAGATACAATATACTATTTGGTGCAAATAGCAGCACTTTGAACATACATGCAGTAAAAGTGGAGCACCTCATACGGTACATCACCATACACTTACTGCATATCACATACACAGATCATTAACCCTCCCGCTCACTGCTCTCCTCTTGGCTGAGCTCCATCAGTGATTCATCATGGTGCAATCATGGTGACATTTCGTTTGGCTCCTAAGCTAAAGCACTTGCAGCACTCCTGCAGGAGGGGGTATCATTAACAGAGAAACATTTGATGTTTTTGTGATTTCCCTTCCTCTCCCTCCATCCAATCCATCTCTCCCTTCTATCTTCTTGTTCATGCCCTCTTTGCTTCTCCCTTTCCGCGTCTCTCTCTCTCTCTCTCTCCCCCGTCGTCCTTCCTTCCATTCTATCATTGGGGACTTGTTTCTGTATATGTTTCCACTTGATTAACCCTGAGGGCAGGACACTGTGTCTTCACTGGGGGGTACCATATACAGTACATTTATACAAACATAGACTGAACACAATTACTGTCCGGCTTCTGCGACCACTTAGGCCTGAAATAGCCTGAGAGAGCCAGGGAGAGCCAGGCGAGAGATTTATGAAGCCCAGAGTCAATCACCTTCCTCCAGGCTGGGGGCACAGAGGCATTATGCGTACAAAGACTGCAGTTTTCTCTCAGATGATGCCCGCTCGGCTCAGGGGATATTGCCATTGCAGGCTATAGGGATGATGCGATAATGGATACTTTATAATATCACATGTAGGCTCAGTTCCTGTGGGAACGTCATCACAGCCGTCACCAGCGGCAACTTTGTGAGAGGGGCCTGGTGGGCGCTACCAAGCTTCTGATTGGCTTTTTAATAAGGACTTTACAAAGAGTCACCCTGCTGTCAATCAATACCATGTAAACAGAGTAGGTGTTATTTTCCCTTGTCGTTTCTTCCTCCATAAAATGTTCCATTTCCATTTCTTCTTTTTGCTTTTATCTCGGTGAGACACATGACTCACACAAAGCAATTGTACCCGAGTGAGTGTTTTTATCAATCCCTCCTTTTCCTGTCTCTCCCTCTCCTATTGCTAATTCACGCTGTCATTTTCCACCACACTAATGTCTCTGTCTCCGTCTGTGTTTCTCTTTCAATTCAATTCAATTCAAGGGCTTTAATGCCATGGGAAACATATGTTAACATTGCAAAAGCAAGTGAAGTAGATAATAAACTAAAGTGAAATAAACAATACGAATTAACAGTAAACTTTACGCTCTCTCTCGCTCTCTCTCTTACTCTTTCACTCACTCTCTCACAGTCTCTTACTCTTTCACTCACTCTCTCACAGTCTCTTACTCTTTCACTCACTCTCTCACAGTCTCTTACTCTTTCACTCATTCTCTCACAGTCTCTCTCTCTCTCTCTTTCTCTCTCTCACTCTCATTCTCCAGGCCCTCCAGGCTGTGGCCGGTAGCAGTATTGTAGCAGGCATTTGGAAGGCTGGTGCAGTCTCCGCTTCTTTCTCCAAATGTCATCCACTCATGGTGTCACGTGACATTTGAGACGAGTCCTCTGGGGCCCCTGCATTTGAAGTATTGATTGAAGTGCCCTCGTCCCCTGTGTGACGTTGTGTAACAGATGAAAAAGGTTGACAAATTCAGAGAGATAGAGAGGGAGGGAGGGAGGGACTGAGCAAATGAGGGAAAGAGAGCGAGAGAGAGAAGGGACAGAGAGAGAGAGAGAGAGAGAGAGAGAGAGAGAGAGAGAGAGAGAGAGAGAGAGAGAGAGAGAGAGAGAGAGAGAAGGGACCATGTGGTAGAGAGGAGTAAGGGCATCACTGTAATGAATCTGCATTCCATCATGGTTCCATCCTGAGGAATTAAAGCTGTGTCATAGATCACCTCGTGTTACGGCTTAAAATAGAGCTATGAATAATGTTATCATTACTCCACCCTCTGTAATTACCCTATTAAACGGACACTTCGATCTAGAATAGGATAGTGATCAGATAAGTGTACCGGATATGATTGTGAAAATCTGAGAAGCATGAAAACTTTGGCATGAGGCTCAAAGTTAAGGTCTAAAAATTATACAGAGCATCACACAGGGATTTAATAAACAAAAGAAAAAAGAGAACGTTTTGACAGGTGTCGAGATTGCACGCTCAATAAAAGGGAAATAAGGGATGTGTTTACATAACAAAACAGAGACAGTGTTGAGAGAAAGTTAGCTCTTTCAAACAACATTCCTTGACAGCTGTGCAGTTCAAGCTCTATTTGAGATTGTCAGGTACAACGGTTTCTCAAAAACAAAATCCCAAAACACACGGTTGTTCTCTTTTTAACAAATTGAGCACATAGACATGCTCGTGTTCAAGCACACACAAACACATGCACACACACTTGCACACACACTTGCACACACACTTGCACACACACACACACACACACACACACACACACACACACACACACACACACACACACACACACACACACACACACACACACACACACACACACACACACACACACACAGGAAAGATCCCACCTGGCAAAAACTGGTTGACTCAACGTTGTTTCAATGTCATTTCAACAAAATAATTAAATGTGGGCCTCCCGGGTGGCGCAGTGGTCTAGAGCACTGCATCGCAGCGCTAGCTGCGCCACCAGAGTCGGGGTTCGCGCCCAGGCTCTGTCGCAGCCGGCCGCGACCGGGAGGTCCGTGGGGCGACGCACAATTGGCTTAGCGTCGTCCGGGTTAGGGAGGGTTTGGCCGGTAGGGATATCCTTGTCTCATCGCGCTCCAGCGACTCCTGTGGCGGGCCGGGCGCAGTGCGCGCTAACCGAGGGGGGCGGGTGCACGGTGTTTCCTCCGACACATTGGTGCGGCTGGCTTCCGGGTTGGAGGCGCGCTGTGTTAAGAAGCAGTGCGGCTTGGTTGGGTTGTGCTTCGGAGGACGCATGGCTTTCGACCTTCGTCTCTCCCGAGCCCGTACGGGAGTTGTAGCGATGAGACAAGATAGTAATTACTAGCGATTGGATACCACGAAAATTGGGGAGAAAAGGGGATAAAATTAAAAATATATATATATATAAATAAATTTAAAAAATAAAAAAATTAAATGTGATGACGTTGAATCAACATGGGAAACTGATTGGATTTGCAAAAAGTCATCAACGGAAGGAAATTGGGTCTTTTGTACCCCTACCTTTAACCTAAATCCAATGACATGGTGAAATGTTTTGTTGATTTCACTTTGAATTGATGTTAGTTGACACCAAATTTAAATAAAAGCTAGACGATGAAATTACTTCTGTGACCAGTGGGATGGCCCTGGCCCTGGGTAAGGTAACACAAGGTCTTTGTTTGACACAGAGTGAGGACTCCCTATGATGTACGATCTCTCTTCAAAGGTGTCAGAGATGGACATTTGCTGAGAAAAGGCTTAATACAGTATGTGACCTCTGATCTGACTCCTGAACCACCATACAGCCCTGGTGTTCTACCAGCCAATGTGTCCTTGTAGGGGTCTGTGTATTTGTTTGTGCAGTGGCAACCACAGACAAATGGCCCGCTGTCATGGGCTGCTCAGCTCATTGCTCCCATTCTGTCTTGCTTCAGCAGGTTGGTTCAGCAGCAACAAAATCTGTGTGAAGCTTCAAAGTTGCAAAGGAAATGGTGAGGGGGAGGGGTTTTGCCTGGCCACAGTACTCAGGTTAATGGTGACTCGTTTCAGGAAACTAGGTGTATGTCACACGTCACTACTTCACAGGAGACCATTTGAACGTAAACTTTTTTTTAAATCAAAATGCGTTTTTCTTTGGTAGAAATGCCTTCTGGAACATGTGAACTTTAATGTGTCTTAACAACAAACTTGTATGCCATCTGTAAATACGAATACATTTTTTAAATTATGAGCCTAGTTGGTTTGCCACGGAAAAAGTCAGCAACCTTCCCGCTAGCCATGATTGGCTGAGATAATGAGTGGCTGGACATGCTGAGAGCTGAGTTTCAGATTGGTCTGCCATGTAGACCTCTTCTGTCTATAACATGAGCTGGTCGGTATGTGTAGGTAACCGTGTCTAACGCAGCTTTTTTGAAAGATATCATGTAGTAGAACTGCATAAGTGTTGCTCTCCACTTTCTGGAGGACCGAGTTTTGAAATCAGTAGATTTAGAGTGTGATAGCAAAGGAGATGGAGAAAATTCTAGCGTTTGATAGTAAAGTAAGAGATAAGATAGTCTAGCTAGTTACATTTTCAGATATTACACATTTCAAATGTTTTCAGGGAGTCATTTTCAGTTAAAGTGTACTGTTAGCTAGCAAGCTAATGTTAGCTGACTGGCTTGCCAGCTAACATGACATGTATGATCTGTGTAGTAATATTATTCGTATCTCAGAGCCATTTGCATTGCTAGTTATAGCCTAATGTTAGCTAGCTAACATTGAACCTGATTGGTTAGCTACCTGTAGATTCATGCAGGGCAGTAATGTTATGAGTTGGGAATATGGTTCATTGTTTAACTAGCTAGCTAGCTACATGTCTAAACAAAAGACTCCACTATGCAAGTAACCATTTCAACATAATTGTCATGATGTCACTGCAAAAACTGTCGATAGACGTAGCTGGTAAATTCACTCTGGCTATCTACTCCGATTTCAGAGCACCTTCGTCTCAGTGTGCCAGAGCTCAGAATAACTGACAAAGGAACGAACGCTCAACACCAATTGAATTCGGCCGGTGTCAGTAAACGTTGGCAAAAAAAGCGTAATTAAATTGTTGCCAGCAGCACAGTTGCAGTCACCAACGCTCTGGATAACATTAAAAAAAGCCTAACCAGCTCTGCTGAGGCGAGTAAAATGATCAGAGTGAGTGGTCCCTGTGTTGAGGTGTTGTTGCCTATCTTCACCACTTGGCGTCGGTCCATCAGGAAGTCCAGGACCCAGTTGCACAGGGAGGGTTTCAGACCCAGGGCCCTGAGCTTAATGAGCTTGGAGGGCGCTATGGTGTTGAAAGCTGAGCTGTAGTCAAAGAAACAGCATTTTTACATAAGTATTTATCTTGTCCAGGTGGCATAGGTTAGTGTGGAGTACAATGGCATTTGGGGGGTTCTACTAAGCTGACTTATGAAATTGTTTTAAGATGGTCATACTACAGATCATTTTTTATTTAACCTTTATTTAACTAGGCAAGCCAGTTAAGAACAAATTCTTATTTACAATGACAGCCTAGGAACAGTGGGTTGACTGCCTTGTTCAGGGGCAGAATAACAGATTTGTACCTTGTCAGCTCGGGGACTCAATCTAGCAACCTTTCGGTTACGGGTCCAACAATAACCACTAGGCTACCTGCCACCCCCAAACATTAGGCTATTTGATTTTGAATTGAGGGTTCCCTTTAGGAATAAAACATTTTTTTAAATAAAATATTTTATTTGGCCTTTACTACTACAGCCCATAGAAATGTATTGAATAACACATTCAAAAATGACAAAAAAGACAGAAAAAAATTGGTTTCACAAGGAATAAGGTTTTGAAGTGTCTGTCCTATATCTAGGAGATAAAAGAAAGCTCAGGAAATATTTAGGTTTTTTTGGACACACTTGTGGAGGGTGTTCGTGAGAGTCTCATCTTTCCATAGAGCGGTCATATTCGGACGACTCAGAAGTTTTCGTGAGAAGACCGATTTTCAGGATGTCTTTGACAAACACCGCTGTAGCTCGGCCACCTTCCACCGTAGATGCGGATGGCCGATATAGGCAGATGCAGTGGATTGAGACAGAGCTCATGCAAAAACTATAACAAAATCTCTAGCTTAAATCTTTTTTTTTTATCTGTAGACTCAATAGACTCTTAATAAGGAGCTTAATTAACCAGCCTCTCAAAGCACTTCATGATTACAGAGGTGATCGCTACGGGGCGATAGTCATTTACTTCAGTTACCTTCACTTTCTTTGGTACAGGAACAATGGTGGACATGTTGAAGCATGTGGGGACAACAGACTGGTATATGGAGATATTGAATATGTCCGTAAACACTCCAGCCATCTGGTCTGCACATGCTCTGAGGACGTGGCTTGGGATGCCATCTGAGGTCCCTGCTACATACGTCTCGTGTCTGAGTGGTTGAATTACTGCTCCACTTTGTCCCGGTACTGTCGTTTTGCCTCTTTGATTGCCTTACGTAGGTCATAGCTGGTCTGTTTGTACAATTCCATGTTCCCAGTCATTGTTAAATGCTGTGGTTTGCGCTTTCAGTTTTGTGTGAATGCTGCTATCTAGCCACGATTTTTGGTTGAGATAAGTTAAGTCACAGTGGGATTCTATACACTTCCTGATGAAAGTGCGAACCACGGCATTTAACAATGACTGGGAACATGGAATTGTACAAATAGACCAGCTATGATAATAATGAGTCCGTGTATATGTGGATACTATTCTCAGAGCCGACCCAGAACATTTCCCAGTCCACGTGATCAATATAATCTTGAAACATACAGTGGGGCAAAAAAGTATTTAGTCAGCCACCAATTGTGCAAGTTCTCCCACTTAAAAGGATGAGAGAGGCCTGTAATTTTCATCATAGGTACACTTCAACTATGACAGACAAAATGAGAAAAAAAAATCCAGAAAATCACATTGTAGGATTTTTAATGAATTTATTTGCAAATGATGGTGGAAAATAAGTATTTGGTCAATAACAAATGTGTATCTCAATACTTTGTTATATACCCTTTGTTGGCAATGACAGAGGTCAAACGTTTTCTGTAAGTCTTCACAAGGTTTTCACACACTGTTGCTGGTATTTTGGCCCATTCCTCCATGCAGATCTCCTCTAGAGCAGTGATGTTTTGGGGCTGTTGCTGGGCAACACGGACTTTCAACTCCCTCCAAAGATTTTCTATGGGGTTGAGATCTGGAGACTGGCTAGGCCACTCCAGGACCTTGAAATGCTTCTTACGAAGCCACTCCTTCGTTGCCCGGGCGGTGTGTTTGGGATCATTGTCATGCTGAAAGACCCAGCCACGTTTCATCTTCAATGCCCTTGCTGATGGAAGGAGGTTTTCACTCAAAATCTCACAATACATGGCCCCATTCATTCTGTCCTTTACACGGATCAGTCGTCCTGGTCCCTTTGCAGAAAAACAGCCCCAAAGCATGATGTTTCCACCCCCATGCTTCACAGTAGGTATGGTGTTCTTTGGATGCAACTCAGCATTCTTTGTCCTCCAAACACGACGAGTTGAGTTTTTACCAAAAAGTTATATTTTGGTTTCATCTGACCATATGACATTCTCCCAATCTTCTTCTGGATCATCCAAATGCTCTCTAGCAAACTTCAGACGGGCCTGGACATGTACTGGCTTAAGCAGGGGGACACGTCTGGCACTGCAGGATTTGAGTCCCTGGCGGCGTAGTGTGTTACTGATGGTAGGCTTTGTTACTTTGGTCCCAGCTCTCTGCAGGTCATTCACTAGATCCCCCCGTGTGGTTCTGGGATTTTTGCTCACCGTTCTTGTGATCATTTTGACCCCACGGGGTGAGATCTTGCGTGGAGCCCCAGATCGAGGGAGATTATCAGTGGTCTTGTATGTCTTCCATTTCCTAATAATTGCTCCCACAGTTGATTTCTTCAAACCAAGCTGCTTACCTATTGCAGATTCAGTCTTCCCAGCCTGGTGCAGGGCTACAATTTTGTTTCTGGTGTCCTTTGACAGCTCTTTGGTCTTGGCCATAGTGGAGTTTGGAGTGTGACTGTTTGAGGTTGTGGACAGGTGTCTTTTATACTGATAACAAGTTCAAACAGGTGCCATTAATACAGGTAACGAGTGGAGGACAGAGGAGCCTCTTAAAGAAGAAGTTACAGGTCTGTGAGAGCCAGAAATCTTGCTTGTTTGTAGGTGACCAAATACTTATTTTCTACCATAATTTGCAAATAAATTCATTAAAAATCCTACAATGTGATTTTCTGGATTTTTTTTTCTCATTTTGTCTGTCATAGTTGAAATGTACCTATGATGAAAATTACAGGCCTCTCTCATCTTTTTAAGTGGGAGAACTTGCACAATTGGTGGCTGACTAAATACTTGTTTGCCCCACTGTAGATTCCGATTGGTCAGACCAATGTTAAACAGTCTTTACCACAGGTGGATCCTGTTTAAGTTGTGTTGTCATGTGTTGCTGCCTTGCTGTGTTGTTGTCTTAGGTCTCTCTTTATGTAGTGTTGTGTTGTCTCTCTTGCTGTGATGTGTGTTTTGTCGTATATTTATATTGTATTTAAAAAATATATATATATCCCAGGCCCCCGTCCCCGCAGGAGGCCTTTTGGTAGGCCGTCATTGTAAATAAGAAATAAGAAATCATTGACTCAATGTGTTTTGTCCAACATGTCTCCGGACCTACTCACTGCCACAGTCATACTCTGGACCTAGTTTTGTCCCGTGGAATAAATACTGTGGATCTTAATGTTTTTCTTCATAATCATGGACTATCGGACCACCAATTTATTACTTTTGCAATCGCAACAAATATCTGCTTAGACCCCAACCAAGGATCACCAAAAGCCGTGCAATAAATTCCCGGACAACCAAAGATTCCTAGATGCCCTTCCAGACTCCCTCCACCTACCCAAGGACGTCGGAGTACAAAAATCGATTAACCACCTAACTGAGGAACTAAATATAACCTTGCGTAATACCCTAGATGCAGTCGCACCCCTAAAAACAAAACACATTTGTCATAAGAAACTAGCTCCCTGGTATACAGATAATACCCGAGCCCTGAAGCAAGCGTCCAGAAATTTGGAAATGGCGCTCCACCAAACTGGAAGTCTTCCGACTAGCTTGGAAAGACAGTATCGTACAATATCGAAGAGCCCTCACTGCTGCTCAATCATCCTATTTTTCCAACTTAATTGAGGAGAATAAGAACAATCCAAAATGTATTTTTGATACTGTCGCAAAGCTAACTAAAAAGCATTTCCCATGAGAGGATGGCTTTCACTTCAGCAGTGATAAATTCATGAACTTTTTTAACAAAAAGATCATGATCATTAGAAAGCAAATTACGGACTCCTCTTTAAATCTGCGTATTTCTCCAAGGCTCAGTTGTCCTGAGTCTGCACAACACTGCCAGGACCTAGAATCAAGGGAGACACTCAAGTTTTTTAATCCTATATCTCTTGACGCATTCATGAAAATAGTAATGGCCATTAAACCTTCAAGCGGCATACTGGACCCTATTCCAACTCAACTATTGAAAGAGCTGCTTCCTTGGGTTTGGCCCTCCTATGTTGAACATAATAAACGGCTCCCTATCCACCGGATGTGTACCAAACTCACTAAAAGTGGCAGTAATAAAGCCTCTTTTGAAAAAGCCAAACCTTGACCCAGAAAATATAAAAAACTATCGGCCTATATCGAATCTCCCATTCCTCTCAAACATTTTAGAAAAAACTGTTGCACAGCAACTCATTGACTTCTTGAAGACAAACAGTGTATACGAAACGCTTCAGTCTGGTTTTAGACCCCATCATAGCACAGAGACTGCACTCGTGAAGGTGGTAAATTACATTTTAATGGCGTCAGACCAAGGCTCTGCATCTGTCCTCTTGCTCCTAGACCTTAGTGCTGCTTTTGACACCATCGATCATGACATTCTTTTGGAGAGATTGTTTTCACTATATATTTTACCTCTTGGTGATGTCATTCGGAAACATAATGTTAACTTTCATTGCTATGCAGACGATACACAGCTGTACATTTCGATGAAACATGGTGAAGCCCCAAAATTGCGTTCCCTGGAAGCCTGTGTTTCAGACATAAGGAAGTAGATGGCAACACATGTATTACTTTTAAACTCGGACAAAACAGAGATGCTAGTTCTATGTCCCAAGAAACAAAGATATCTTCTGTCGGACCTGACAATTAATCTTGATGGTTGTACAGTCGTCTCAAAAATAACTGAATAACTTTGCGTTATTCTGGACCCTGATCTCTCTTTTGACGAACATATCAAAAGAGAGCTTTTTTCCATCTTCGTAACATTACAAAAATCAGAAACCTTCTGTCCAAAAATGATGCAGAAAAGCTAATCCTTGCTTTTGTCACTTCTAGATTAGACTACTGCAATGCTCTACTTTCTGGCTACCCGGATAAGCACTAAATAAACTTCAGTTAGTGATAAACACGGCTGCTAGAATCTTTACCTGAACCAAAATAAATGATCAAATTACTCTAGTTCTAGCTTCCTGTAAAGGCTATGGCTGATTTCAAGGTTTTACTGCCTACCTACAAAGCATTACATTGTCTTGCTCCAACCTATCTCTCCGATTTGGTCCTGTCGTACATACCTACACATACACTATGGTCACAAGAGGCAGGCCTCCTTACTGTCCCTAGAATTTCTAAGCAAACAGCTGGAGGCAGGGCTTTCTCCTATAGAGCTCCGTTTTTATGTTATGGTCTGCCTGTCCATGTGAGAAAAGCAGACTCGGTCTCAACCTTTATTGAAGACTCATCTCTTCAGTAGGTCCTATGATTGAGTGTAGTCTGGCCCAGGAGTGTGACCTTGCTATCTCTGCCTGGCCGGTTCCCCTCTCTCCACCGGGATTCTTTGCCTCCAACCCTATTGCGTGGGCTGAGTCACTGGCTTACTGCTGCTCTTCCATCTTGAGTGGTCGAGTCACTGACGTGATCTTCCTGTCCGGGTTTGGCGCCCCCCTCGTGTTCATGGCATGTGGGAGATCTTCATGGGCTATACTCAGCCTTGTCTCAGGATAGTAAGTTGGTGGTTTGAAGATATCCCTCTGGTGGTGTGGGGGCTGTGCTTTGGCAAAGTGGGTGGGGTTAATTCCTGCTTGGTTGGCCCTGTCCGGGGGTATTGTCGGACAGGGCCACAGTGTCTCCCGACCCCTCCTGTCTCAGCCTCTAGTATTTATGCTGCAATAGTTTATGTTTCGGGGGGCTAGGGTCAGTCTGTTACATCTGGAGCATTTCTCCTGTCTTATCCAGTATCCTGTGTGAATTTAAGTATGCTCCCTCTAATTCTCTCTCTCTCCCTTTCCCTCCCCTCGCGGAGGACCTGAGCCCTGGGACCATGCTTCAGGACTACCTGGCCTGATGACTCCTTGCTGTCCCCAGTCCACCTGGTAGTGCTGCTGCTACAGTTTCAACTGTTTGCCTATGGAACCCTGACCTGTTCCAGTCCTGCTGTTTTCGACTCTCTTTATCTATTGCACCTGCTGTCTTTAACTCTGAATGTTCGGCTATGAAAAGCCAACTGACATGTACTCCTGAGGTGCTGACCTGTTGCACCCTCTACAACCACTGTGATTTTTATTATTATTTGACCCTGCTGGTCATCTATGAACATTTGAACATCTTGGCTATGTACTGTTATAATCTCAACCCAGCACAACTAGAAGAGGACTGGCCACCCCTCAGAGTCTGGTTCCTCTCTAGGTTTCTTCCTAGGTTCCTGCCTTTCTAGGGAGTTTTTCCCCACCACTGTGCTTCTACATCTGCATTGCTTGCTGTTTGGGGTTTTAGGCTGGGTTTCTGTACAGCACTTTGTGACATCGGCTGATGTAGAAAGGGCTTTATGAATACATTTGATTGATTGATTGATTGATTGATAATCCAAGTTTTTCTCATAATAGTAGACTATGGACTGGTTCATAATAGTTAGATATTCCACCCTGACAGAGTTCCCGTGCATTGTTTCACGCGATGTGATTGTAAACATAACATTCTTTGAAATTAAGCTGCAGCAATGAGGAGCTTTCAGAGCTGGGTAGAGAAAATAAAAATAAGTAAAGAAGATTTCAATTTAACAGAAAAATGTCTTAAGTTAACACATTTCTTTAGTAAAAAGACAGGTGCTGCTGATAACACGTCGTCGAGGCAGAGGACATACATATGTAGCCCATGTGTCTGATGCTGTCTGGCCAAAAAGAGAATGACATACTTGCTTCCAAGTGGCGCAGTGGTCTAAGGCACTGCATCTCAGTGCAATAGGCATCACTACAGTCCCTGGCTCAAATCCATGGACTATCACATTGAGCTGTGATTGGGAGTCCCATAGGTTGGTGAACAATTGGCTGGGGTAGGCTGTCATTGTACATATGCTTTTTTTCTTAACTGACTTGCCTAGTTAAATAAAGGTTATAAAATACTGTTTTTGACCTGACAGCATCAGATACATGGGCTACATTTAGTAAGACAGAGGGGTGCTGTTTCACTTGCTCGGATGCTTTCTCTAGCGAGATAGTTTCAGCCAAGTTGGAGTGTGCACAGTACACTGTTCCGATGCTGGAATTATTTTGGATGAACGTGCGAAGGTAACCTACTTTCTGAAGTGATTTGGATGAACGTGCGAAGGTAACCTCCTTTCTGAAGTGATTTGGATGAACGTGCGAAGGTAACCTACTTTCTGAAGTGATTTGGATGAACGTGCGAAGGTAACCTACTTTCTGAAGTGATTTGGATGAACGTGCGAAGGTAACCTCCTTTCTGAAGTGATTTGGATGAACGTGCGAAGGTAACCTACTTTCTGAAGTGATTTGGATGAACGTGCGAAGGTAACCTACTTTCTGAAGTGATTTGGATGAACGTGCGAAGGTAACCTCCTTTCTGAAGTGATTTGTTTGACAATCAGATGAAAACATCATGACTGGTTGTTTTCATGGCACATTAAAAGGTAATACTTGTCTTTATTATAAAACTCAGACTGGCGACTACGGGTATCACGACCGGCTTCTGCTGATTCTGAGTGTTTGAGACTTATCTGCAATGCTTCAGCACTGTGTGTGTGCGTGCGTTTGTGTGTGTGTGTGTGCCCAGCCAGATTCTCTCCAGTGTCTGGGAGTCTTATCTGAAACGCTTCACAGAGCTTGTTCCCTCCACATGACTCTCCTGAGTCCCCAAGTTTACTTTCAGGAAAGTTTCCTCCTCTACTGACTGTTTGTCAGTCTGCATCGACTAACTGTGTCTGTATTCTTGAGGGTGTCCAGCCACTCAATCTCCAGGGTCTTCCTTAAGTGTCTTAAAGGATACTGATGCTGAAAGTACATTCCAAAAAGTACTGTGACTCGAAACTAAATTGGGTTCTGTCTGCATGCTCATCAGTCATTACGTCACCGGCTGTTGTAATCAAACTACACGAGATACTGAGGGTAGATATTCTGTTAACTGTGGCTTCTTCGGCTGAGACTTCATACGGTATGCATGCCATGATCTAACCCATTCACACTCATCATCTGTAGCTGTTTCTATAATGTGATGCTCTGTTAGTTTCTCTTCTGGTGTACTCTCTGAACTCTTCTTATCTCTAACCTATAGCATTCTCTTTCCTGCTGTTGCCTCTCTCTCTGTTTCTCTCCTCAGATCTGTGTTGTTATCGCGTCTCCATCTCGACGTGAAGTTGAAGCCCTGTCACCACAAAGTCTTTCTGATGCCTCTGGTATCCTGTAGCTTCAAGAAACCTCTCTCTTTCTCTCCTTCCTTCTCCCTCTCGCTCTCTCTCTTTCTTTCTCTCTCTTTCTCTCTCCTTCTCCCCCTCGCTCTCTCTCTCTCTTTCTCTCTCATCTCTCTTTGGCAAATGCAAGTTTCATACTGACCCCTCCTCCAGTCTTTCATCTGCTTTACGAAGCCTTCCATGTCATCTCCACACCCAAACGGGAAACAAATACCCCTCCTAATTAACTCCAGTGACTTTCACTTCCCTGCCCAGAATCCCACGTCAGCCATTGTTTCCTACACACAGCCATGTATACCAGCTACACGCAATGAGCTCAGCGGTTACTTTGACTGTCTGTTTCTTTTACGAGCCAGTGTAGCACCCTGGAATGCATTTTTAAAATAAAATAAAAACAGAATGGTGATTCTGAGCAGAGCTCAGATGATTGGGAGTAAATATTATGTGAATGGGATTCTATTTAAAGGTCGACCACATCACAGGAAGCCATCAGTGTGAGTTTGTTGAAGAGCCTGTAAAAGCCTCTCCGCACTGGCAATAAAAACCTCTCTCTCTCTCTCTCTCTCTCTCTCTCTCTCTCTCTCTCTCTCTCTCTCTCTCTCTCTCTCTCTCTCTCTCTGACAGTCTCTCTCTCTGACAGTCTCTCTCTCTCTCTCTCTCTCTCTCTCTCTCTCTCTCTCTCTCTCTCTCTCTCTCTCTCTCTCTCTCTCTCCCTCTCTCTCTCTCTCCCCTGAGACTCTTGTTCAGCTGGCCGCTGCTTCACTCATTCCCTCTCCTGTTTTCACTTTCCCATTTCTCCTATCAGCCCATTACCCAGCATTCATAGCAGCAGCCATCAGTTTAAATTGACAACAGCCAACAATCTGTTTGCAACTCTTGAAGAGCAGCCATCTTGAAAAGGTCACCCAACATACACATACTCCAAGGGTCATTGGAGACCATTTTGACAAGGTCACATCACACGAGTGCCACATACACAATCTATGAGCTGCTGGCTTAGCCCTGTCCTCAATCTAACTTTGAAATCACATGCTAGATCATTGGGAGGGAGACAAGGCAGATTCTGGGAGACATAATTTACAAAGCGGCCCTCTTAACTATGTAATCCTCAGTGATAACCATCCACGTGTGGCTCTGTCTCTCTGAACTCCTCCTCATCATTATCGGGTCTGCATCACGGCAGCATCTTTAAGCATCTCTACCCCTCACTGATCAAAGAGATAAGCCGTACTACCTAGCTCGCGTAGAGCTCCCCTCCATCACACAGCACTCATGTAACATCTCGCGCCACACACGCCGCCGCCCCGGAGCGCCACCATGTGCGTGTGATTGTGCACGTGTGTTTGTGTGTGTGACAGCGAGAGGGGGGAACTCAAAACGGGGGATGTTTCCTGAGTGTCAGGACTCACTTTGAAGAGTAAGAGGAGTGATATCATCCAGGCCTGCAGATAGGAGAGAAGAGCTACCGCAGTGAGACTCTGCAGGCAGGAGAGACACAGTCCCACTACACACTCACTCGACACAACAAACATGCATGTGCATGCATTCGTTCAAAGCACACACGCATGCATGCACAGACACACTTTAATAATGGAACATTGGTCACTTTAATAATGTTTACGTACTGCTTTACTCATTTCATATGCATATACTGTATTCTATTCTATCACTCTGACATTGCTCGTCCTAATGTTTATATATTTCTTAATTCCATTCTTTTACTTTTAGATGTGTGTGTATTGTTGTGAATTGTTAGATACTACTGCACTGTTGGAGCTAGGAACACAAGTATTTCGCTACACCTGCAATAACATCTGCTAAATATGTGTTTGTGACCAATACAATTTGATTTGATTTGACACAGACACACACACACACGTGAGTTACTGAACACATCAAGGTGATGATGGTCAGTGCTGAGCAGCAAAATAATGTGTGTCATTAGTAAGTGTGAATTTACAACAAAGACTTTCTATGATCCTTCCATTCCCATCTAGGTGGAATGAAAGCAGCATCCTGTGTTCTACCTCTGCTTGTTGCTAAGCAATACCTTTCCTTAAGCCAGGGGATTTGGGCTCTGAATCCAGCAAATCCAATCTGAAAGATATGTCATTTCATTTGGCCAAATCAAAAAGTCTCAACAGGCATGCGCTACACACAAGCCCACACATAGAAAAACGCAATACACACAGAAATTAGGCTCTATACACATTACACACAGATAAAGGGCGTTAGGTAGCCTAGCAGTTAGCCTAGCAGTTCGAGTGTCAGGCCAGTAACTGAAAGGTTGCTGGTTTGATTACCTGAGCTGACGAGGGGGGAAAAATCTGTCAATGTGTTCCCTTATTTTTTTTTACATGGTCATCCCCCCCACACCCACATCGCCCCCCTCCACACACACACACCCACCCACCCACCCACACGCACTCACGCACACACACACACACACACACACACACACACACACACACACACACACACACACACACACACACACACACACACACACACACACACACACACACACACACACACACACACACACTGTTATCTTGGTTTGTCTGGTGTGAGTTCCCCCTGTCAGCGGTTGAGTTGTCTTTATAGAGTCGTGTCCATCACAGCCTATCAGGCCCAAGGTGAGTGTTTGTGAACAGGCGACACACAGCGACACAGAGACAGCCAACCACAGAGGGCCTTACTGCCAGGGTCAGAGGTCAGGCCTGTTCCCACAGTGACTGAAAGGGGAGTTGTCTCTGCTCACTGTCACCTCATCATCTATCTCGTGACCTCTAACCCCAGGTCTGCTTTAAACATCTTCTATAAGTCAAAATTAGGCCACAAAAGAGGAACATTTAGAGGGTTAGAATTCTAGGTACATTCTTACAGATACACCCCCCTACATATTTATTTGGACAGTGAAGCCAAAACATTTAATTTGGAAAATAACTTTATGTACCTAGTCCCCTTATATGAAGGTGTCATAAGTATTTGGACAAATTCACTTATAGTGTATTAAATTCAGTCAAAAGTTAGTATTTTGTCCCATATCAAATCAAATCTAGTTTTATTGGTCACATACACGTTTAGCAGATGTTATCGCAGGTGTAGCGAAATGCTTCTGTTTCTAGCTCCAACAGTGCAGTAATATCTAACAAGTTATATCTAACAAATTCACAACAATATACACACAATACACACAAATCTAAAGTAAAGGAATGGAATGAAGAATGTATAAATATTTGGACGAGCAATGTCGGAGCGGCATAGACTAAGATACAGAAGAATAGAATAGAATGGAATACAGTATATGCATATGAGATGAGTAATGCAAAATATGTAAACATCATGAAAGTGACTAGTGTTCCATTATTAAAGTGGCCAGTGATTTCAAGTCTATTTCTATAGGGCAGCAGCCTCTAAGGTGCTAGTGATGGCTATTTAACAGTCTGATGGCCTTGAGATAGAAGCTGTTTTTCAGTCTCTCGATCCCAGTTTTGATGCACCTGTACTGACCTCACCTTCTGGATGATAGCGGGGTGAACAGGCAGCACGCAACGACCACATCAAACTTGTTGGATGCATTGACAGTTTGTTTTGGTTGTATTTCGGATGATGTTATGCCCAATAGAAATGAATGGTAAATAATGTATTGTGCCATTTTGGAGTCACTTTTATTGTAAATAAGAATAGAATATGTTTGTGAACACTTCTACATTCATGTGGATGCTATCATGATTACGGATAATCATGACTGAATCGTGAATAATGATGAGTGAGAAAGTTACGGAGGGTCAAAGATCATACCTCCAATAAAATCCTAACCTCCCCTGTTAGTGGTAATGGTGAGAGGTTAGCATGTTTTGGGGGCATGATCTTTGTGCATCTGTGTAACTTTCTCACTCAATATTCACAATTCGTTCAGGGTTATCCGTAATCATGGTAGCATCCACCTTAATGTAGACGAGGTCACAAAAATACTATATTCTTATTTACAATAAAAGTGACTCCAAAATGGCACAATACATTATTTACCATTCATTTGTAAAATAATCCGAAACACGACCAAAACAAACTGCAAATGCATCTAACAAGTTTTTAGAGTCACAAGCTTGATGTAGTCATACCGTGCTGATGGGACCAAATACTCAACTTTGAACGTAATAAACTATAAGTGAATTTGTCCAAATACTTATGACTGTCACGTTCTGACCCTAGTTTTTTTGTTATTTCTTTGTTTTAGTATGGTCAGGGCGTGAGTTGGGTGGGTTATCTATGTTTGTTTTTCTATGTTGGTTTTTTCGTTTGGCCTGGTATGATTCTCAATCAGAGGCAGGTGTCGTTAGTTGTCTCTGATTGAGAATCATACTTAGGTAGCCTTTTTCCACCTGGGTTTCGTGGGTGGTTATTTTCCGTGTCAGTGTTTGTCCCACACGGAACTGTTTCGGTTTGTATTTCACGTATCGTTTATTGTTTTGTTTCTGTGTTCGTTTGTATCATTAAAATATATTATGGACACATACCACGCTGCGCATTGGTCCGACATTTCTTACTCCTCGTCAGAGGAGGACGAAGAAAACCGGTACAATGACGCCTTCAAATTGGGGGACGAGATACATAAAGTGTTTTCAGATCTATATGAAAACCTCCTCAGATAAAAGATGACACGCTGTAATCTCGCCTCATATGAAGCATTCAATCTCAAATACAAAATGCTGGAGTACAGAGACAAATGAAAAGTTTTAGCGTCATTGTCTAAATAAATACGTAGAGGAGTTGGGCGTACATTATAATTGTCCTCAAAGCTGACAATTATCTGCCGGATACAGACAGAAAGAGCTGTATCTATGACGACTCAACTGCCTACTGTTCCATCACAGTACTGACATTTGCAGCCGTGCGAGGACGTCAACTCTTATTTGCTAACATAATCAGCGGCTGAAAATACATTACTTGTTTTATATTTTGGAGTGACGCCGTTTCCCGATTTTCTTGAACTTGGGATTTCATTTGAAGTCATTGTCATATATGGCAGAGCACCCACTTTAAAAAAGCCAGATAGCGCACCCGTTACCCACTCCACAGTACATGAATGTGCTTGGCACACTAACTGGATGGATAATTAGCTACTTGATGAGTCTTACAGAAGGACGCAGTGATACCCACCGTGAGTAAGAATCAACGGCAAAGTCAACTCTATCCTGATCCTGTTTTAACTCTCTACCTGCAGCCTTTTAGGATGTGAGGGAGCACCGGGTAAAGGGCTGTGCGTGAACGTGATGGGGTTTAGACACATGTTTGTAGTCAGCGTGAACCCCAGTAAATGTTTTATACTCTGCAGTGCAGTGCAGTCTAGTGCAGGGGGAGCCGCTACAGAGCAGACTGCTACACGGCAGTTCAATCAAAGCAGTTCCAGTCCCGTGGGGAAGTTAGGGTCTCCGAGGGATTGGATGTGTCAGGTCTAATGCTGGAGAAACAACTCCACACCAACACACAGTGTGTTCTGTATTCAGACCACTGAGCATCTACTACTCTACTGTAACGACCGGCCTACATCATCATCCTCATCATTACTACAATACTCGACACAACATTTATGTTTCAACCCATTTGTCTCTAACTCTCTTTTTTTTGCCATCAGTCTCTCTGGGCTCAGAATGGGTGCCATCAGAGGCAGAGCATCTATCATCCCCATCAGTTGCGAGGACTCCAGAAGTGTTATTACTTTGAGGAAAGCCATTAAGCTTTTTCCCTGAGGTGATCGATGGCAGATGCTGTAGGGGTTGTTTGTCTTCTGTCTTCTTATCGGAGAGGCAGAGGGGGAGGGGGGTGGGTGGGATGGACAGGCGGAGAGGCAGAGGGAGGGAGGGGGGTGGGGTGGACAGGAGGAGAGGTAGAGAAGGGAGAGAGAGCGCAAGAGAACACACTATTCCATAGACAGTGACAACCCTGAACTCCACTCTAAGCCCTGTCGATGAGCTGTCATTCACTGAGCATACAGCCATGTTATTGGACAGACTCCCTGAGCAGGTTTAGAACTCTGATCAAAGAAGGAGATCAGTGATTGGGCTGTGCCTGCACTTCTCTGTCACCAGCCCACATCATTGGTTGATTGGTTTGTTGGGTTGTAAACGGATCTATTCTCTGTATCAGCCAAGGCTAGGAATGTCTATCATCTGAACTCAGACCAGCCTCTCATTAAAGCAATTCTAGTCTGTTATGACACTGGATGTCATATCAGCTGACATTGGGCCAGTGTGGCTGGATGTTGGAAGGTGATGGGCACAGGGATCTTTAATGAGAAGCGGTAGGGAGGCGTGCGAGGCGGCAGAAATTGCTTTTCCAAACTTTGAGCCGTGTGACAAATCTTAATGAAAAAGCTGCATGAGTCTGGCTAATAGGACGTGTCAGACGCACAGGGCGTGAAGCAGAACGATGAGAAACAGCTGTCTATGGAAGACGCAGCAGCATGCTCTTCCTCTCTTCCTCCATCCCTCACTCTCTCTCCAAAGCCTTGTCAGAATGTGTCATTTTCTCCTTATAGATAAAGTAAACAAACAAACAGTGTGCCCCACAGCTACACTGAATGGATCTTCATATTACAACCTCCTCTATCCCTCTCTCCCTATTCCTAGTCTCTCTTCTCTTAGGCCTAGATTCAATCAGATCAAGCGGTAACAAGCGAAAGGGCTTCTGAGTGGCGCAGAGATCTAAGGCACTGCATCTCACTGCATCTCAGCACATCTCAGCACACTGAAGTCCCTGGTTCAAATCCAGGCTGCATTGCATCCGGCTGTGATTTGGCGTCCCATAGGGACACAAATGATCCAGCGTTGCCGGGGTAGGCCGTCATTGTATATAAGAATTTGTTTCTAACTGACTTGACTGGTTAAATAAAGAAACATGATATTTTGGCAGAGTTGGAGCTGTCGGATCGGTGAGCAGCTTCTCTTGTGATCATTGTCATGAAGCCACACCCATTCCACTTGCATTAGAAGTTCAGAGCAAGAAAGTGTAGACTATATAGAACTGATGACGCTAAAATGGAAAATCCTTAAATTAAATCATAAAGATTTCTATCAGCCTAATCGAGGTGTAGATTAGACTACATCTCACATTCCAGTTTTTGAACTTGTCAATGCGACAAAACACCAGCTATGTGGATTTTGGCTAAAGCGGATCTGATTGAATCGGGCACTAAATCTCCATTCATTCTCCTCTTAATCTCTCTGTCCTACTCCCTCTCTCTTTGCACCCTCGCTGTCCCTCTCTATTGCCAACTTTAAGTAGTCACTACACTATAATAAGCCAGTGGATTCTAGCCAGTACAGTACAGTCACAACATACCAGTACAGTACAGTCACAACATACCAGTACAGTACAGCCACCACTCACCAGTACAGTACAGCCACCACTCTCCAGTACAGTACAGCCACCACTCACCAGTACAGTACAGCCACCACTCACCAGTACAGTACAGCCACCACTTACCAGTACAGTACAGCCACCACTTACCAGTACAGTACAGCCACCACATACCAGTACAGTACAGCCACCACATACCAGTACAGTACAGCCACCACTTACCAGTACAGTACAGCCACCACTTACCAGTACAGTACAGCCACCACTTACCAGTACAGCACAGCCACAACATACCAGTACAGTACAGCCACCACATACCAGTACAGTACAGCCACCACTTACCAGTACAGTCACCACTTACCAGTACAGTACAGCCACCACATACCAGTACAGTACAGCCACCACATACCAGTACAGTACAGCCACCACTTACCAGTACAGTACAGCCACCACTTCCATTTTAGCGTAGAGCCACCACTTACCAGTACAGCACAGCCACAACATACCAGTACAGTACAGCCACCACATACCAGTACAGTACAGCCACCACTTACCAGTACAGTACAGTACAGCCACCACTTACCAGTACAGCACAGCCACCACTTACCAGTACAGTACAGCCACCACTTACCAGTACAGTACAGCCACCACATACCAGTACAGCACAGCACAGCCATTACATAACAGTACAGTACAGCCACCACATACCAGTACAGTACAGCCACCACTTACCAGTACAGTACAGCCACCACATACCAGTACAGTACAGCCACCACTTACCAGTACAGTACAGCCACCACATACCAGTACAGTACAGCCACCACTTACCAGTACAGTACAGCCACCACATACCAGTACAGTACAGCCACCACATACCAGTACAGTACAGCCACAACATACCAGTACAGTACAGCCACCACTTACCAGTACAGTACAGCCACCACTTACCAGTACAGTACAGCCACCACATACCAGTACAGTACAGCCACCACATACCAGTACAGTACAGCCACAACATACCAGTACAGTACAGCCACCACATACCAGTACAGTACAGCCACCACATACCAGTACAGTACAGCCACCACATACCAGTACAGTACAGCCACCACATACCAGTACAGTACAGCCACAACATACCAGTACAGTACAGCCACCACATACCAGTACAGTACAGCCACCACATACCAGTACAGTACAGCCACCACATACCAGTACAGTACAGCCACAACATACCAGTACAGTACAGCCACCACATACCAGTACAGTACAGCCACAACATACCAGTACAGTACAGCACCACATACCAGTACAGTACAGCCACCACATACCAGTACAGTACAGCCACCACATACCAGTACAGTACAGCCACCACATACCAGTACAGTACAGCACCACTTACCAGTACAGTACAGCCACCACATACCAGTACAGTACAGCCACCACATACCAGTACAGTACAGCCACCACATACCAGTACAGTACAGCCACATACCAGTACAGTACAGCACCACATACCAGTACAGTACAGCACCACATACCAGTACAGTACAGCCACAACATACCAGTACAGTACAGCCACCACTTACCAGTACAGTACAGCCACCACTTACCAGTACAGCACAGCCACAACATACCAGTACAGTACAGCCACAACATACCAGTACAGTACAGCCACAACATACCAGTACAGTACAGCCACCACTTACCAGTACAGTACAGCCACAACATACCAGTACAGTACAGCCACCACATACCAGCCTTCTCCAGAGAGACTGACCAAACCTGATTTGACCAAATAAACCCTGAAATATGTGGTCTCTCTCAGAAAAATTATAGTCATAAATTGATTTTCACATTAAACTGTCAAATTCAGCAGTGGCGTAGCAACATGACCGAGTGTGTGTATGTGTGTGACTGCATATCAGTGTGCCTGGGAGTGTGTGTTTGATTGTGTGTATGTGTTGTGTGTGTGCAGCAGTGGTGTTATGTGTGTGTGTTTATGTTTGCACTGTAGGCGTGAATCACTTTCCATTTACCCCGTCCAGAACGAGCACAGTGTATTTCTTCTGAAAGGGCCCATTGATAGGCCTGAAGCCTGGCCATTTCCTGCTGGGCTGCTGCTGACAGCTCTGACCGGGCCCAGGGGAGCTCGCTGTCATCAGTCCCCAGGCCATCACCCACACCACCAGCAGCTCTCCCTGAGTACTGTCCACAGGACAAGGGAGGCTAGCAGGCACAGTGAAGCAGAGACCAGGACATCCTCATGACCTCTATCATTAACATACAATATGAACTGGAACTGACACATTCCTATCAACAGTCAGAGGTCAATGGAAACAAGGTGCACCTAATGTGTTTCAGACCAGCCTGAACGGAAAATGAGGGGAAAGTCAAAGGTCGAAGTTACAAGTTCACATTCTGAAAGGGAGGGCAAAGGAAGACAAATCATGATTATAAATACGTGTCCATTGGGAATCACATGGGTTCACACTGTGTGATCACGCTCTCCGTAGCCGATGTAAGACCTTTAAACAGGTCAACATTCACAAGGCAGCAGGGCCAGACGGATTACCAGGACGTGTACTTTGAGCATGCGCTGACCAACTGGCAAGTGTCTTCACTGACATTTTCAACCTGTCCCTGACCGAGTCTGTAATACCAACATGTTTCAAGCAGACCACCATAGTCCCTGTGTTCAAGAACACAAAGGTAACCTGCCTAAATGACTACGGACCTGTAGCACTCACGTCTGTAGCCATGAAGTGCTTTGAAGGGCTGGTCATGGCTCACATCAACACCATTATCCCAGAAACCCTAGACCCACTCCAATTTGCATACCGCCCCAACAGATCCACAGATGATACAATCTATATTGCACTCCACACTGCCCTTTCCCACCTGGACAAAAGGAACACCTACGTGAGAATACTATTTATTGACTACAGCTCAGCATTCAACACCATAGTGCCCTCAAAGCTCATCAATAAGCTAAGGACCCTGAGACTGAACACCTCCCTCTGCAACTGGATCCTGGACTTCCTGACTGGCCGCCCCCAGGTGGTAAGGGTAGATAACAACACATCTGCCACGCTGATCCTCAACACAGGGGCCCCTCAGGGGTGCCTGCTCAGCCCCCTCCTGTACTCCCTGTTCACTCATGACTGCATGGCCAGGCACCACTCCAACACCATCATTAAGTTTGCCGATGGCACAACAGTGGTAGGCCTGGTCACCGACAACAACAAGACAGCCTATAGAGAGGAGGTCAGAGACCTGACCGTGTGGTGCCAGGATAACATCTCCCTCAACGTGATCAAGACAAAGGAGATGATTGTGGACTACAGGAAAAAGAGGACCGAGCACGCCCTCATTCTCATCGACAGGGCTGCAGTGGAGCAGGCTGAGAGCTTCAAGTTCCTTGGTGTCCACATCACCTTCAAACTAACATGGTCCAAGCACACCATGACAGTCGTGAAGCGGGCACGACAAAACCTATTCCCCCCAAGGATACTGAAAATATTTGGCATGGGTCCTCAGATCCTCAAAAGGTTCTACAGCTGCACCATCGAGAGCATCCTGACTTGGTTGCATCACTGCCTGGTATGGCAACTGCTTGGCCTCCTACCACAAGGCACTACAGAGGGTAGTGTGAACGGCCCAGTACATCACTGGGGCCAAGCTTCCTGCCATCCAGGACATCTATACCAGGTGGTGTCAGAGGAAGGCCCTACAAATTGTCAAAAGACTCCAGCCACCCTAGTCATAGACTGTTCTCTCTGCTACGGCAAGCGGTACCGGATCATCAAGTCTAGGTCCAAGAGGCTTCTACAGCTTCTACCCCCAAGCCATAAGACTCCTGAACATCTAGTCAAATGGCTACCCAGACTATTTGCATTGCCCCCCCCTCCCCTCTCCACACCACTGCCACTCTCTGTTGTCATCTATGCATAGTCACTTTAATTAACTCTACCTACATGTATATACTACCTCAACTAACCGATACCCCGTACATTGACTCTGTACCGGCACCCCCCAGTGTATATATATATTTTTTTTAATGAATTACTTGTTACCTTTATCTCTTATTCGTATCCATATTTTTTAAAACTGCGCTGTTGGTTAGGGGCTCGTAAGTAAGCATTTCACTGTAAGGTCTACAGCTGTGGTATTCGGCGCATGTGACTAATACAATTTGATTTGATTTGATTTGCAGACCGGAGAAACGACAGAGAGAGAGAGATAGAGTCCAGGGCTTTGCATTTGGCTCTGTGTTGCTAGGTGACAGAGGCCTGTGCCAGGACCTTTCTGGTGATTAGCCAGAACATGTACCTCAGCTAGCTATCTGCGTCTGGGAAAGGGAATACCTAGTCAGTTGTCCAACTGAATGTATTCATCTGAAATGTGTCTTCCGCATTTAACCCAACTGTCACACTGCACTGCGTTAGAACCCACACAGGGGAGAGAGCAATCTGCAGAGAATAGTCCTCGGGCAGGGGAATGAGGAGCGGATAGAAGAAGGACAAGGGAGAGGGCATCAACAGGGCACAGAGTGGGCAGGGGAGAGAGCATCCACAGGGCACAGAGTGGGCAGGGGAGAGAGCATCCACAGGGCACAGAGTGGGCAGGGGAGAGAGCATCCACAGGGCACAGAGTGGGCAGGGGAGAGAGCATCCACAGGGCACAGAGTGGGCAGGGGAGAGAGCATCCACAGGGCACAGAGTGGGCAGGGGAGAGAGCATCCACAGGGCACAGAGTGGGCAGGGGAGAGAGCATCCACAGGGCACAGAGTGGGCAGGGGAGAGAGCATCCACAGGGCACAGAGTGGGCAGGGGAGAGAGCATCCACAGGGCACAGAGTGGGCAGGGGAGAGAGCATCCACAGGGCACAGAGTGGGCAGGGGAGAGAGCATCCACAGGGCACAGAGTGGGCAGGGGAGAGAGCATCCACAGGGCACAGAGTGGGCAGGGGAGAGAGCATCCACAGGGCACAGAGTGTGCAGGGGAGAGAGCATCCTTGCACAGAGTGGGCAGGGGAGAGAGCAGGGGTGAGGACAAGGTGTGAGGTGCAGAGGAAAGAACGGTCCACAGGAGAGAGCTCTCATGGCAGGGGGGAGGGGTCAGGGAGGAGAAAAAGAGATCAGTCCAATAGAAAGATTTCCAGTTGATGTGACCTATTTGATTGCTGTTGTGATCCTCGGTGGAGATTATCAAGACCGGATTAAAACACACACTGACCTCTTGCCAACTGAGCTAGCAATAATACCCACAGACTGTACACACGTGAGCATGTCTCTGTGTATGTAACCTGTGTGTGATTTCTAGTCAGAGAGAGTCATGCCCTCAGAGCAGGGCACACAAAGTCTGGAACAGGCCACCTCCCTGATGACATACTGTGCCAGGTAGGGACCAGGTATTAGTGGGCAACCCCCCAGTGGCATCATTTCAGCTAAACCTTAGGTAAGGCAAAGTTACATCATGTTAATCGGGATTGGAATGATCTTAGTAGCCTATTTTAAAATGTTGGTTTTGAGCTGGGGCGTGGCAAGTGCCATTGCCTGCCATATCCAATGTTGCCCCTGCCACCACACGCTCATTGTCCATCCCTGCCCGGGCTGGCATGGAAACAGGACTGATAGCACCTAGGTCAAGGTGGCACCAGATTAAAGAGGCATAACTGATTTTTCACCATGCCCTCACTCGGCTGCCTGCGCCCACTTCCTCTGAGCGATTGTTTTTCCCTCTATGGCACTTTAATTCCCTGTCAGATTAGCCAATGTTTACCCTGTATGGATCTGGTCTGGGCGCTGACAGACTACACTGACATTGACACACTTTCACTAGCTCCCCGTCCGTCACTCACACTGGCCCCTTATCTCTGATGTGAACGGCTTTCATCTGTCCGGCCCTAGACATCACAAACCTGAAGAACTCCTAGAATAACTGTGCAGTGTATTTCCAACATCCAATGTGTGGTACTGTTCTGTACAAGCGTTCCTAAACCCCCCCCCCCCCTACTGTGGCCTAAGAATAGCTATAATAACGTGTATAATATTTAAACTTATCACTGGTAGATGGAACGATACATGAAAGCCGTTACAGATCTTGATCAAAACAAGGTGTCGCTATGAATCGTTTTAGATGCTAATGAGGTGAGTTCGTGATGCATATCCATGAAAGCATTGCTGACGTCTGACTGTGCAGCTGAACACATCGCAGTGATCTCCTTTAATATGGGATCAGTACTTTGCATGAC
This sequence comes from Salvelinus namaycush, assembly GCF_016432855.1. Lineage (NCBI taxonomy): Eukaryota > Metazoa > Chordata > Actinopteri > Salmoniformes > Salmonidae > Salvelinus > Salvelinus namaycush. The sequence continues at coordinate 27,880,849 of NC_052314.1, forward strand.
TCAGAGCTCTGCTACAGTGCCTTCAGAAAGTATTCACACCCTTTGAACTTTTCCACATTTAGTTTTTTTACAAAGAGGGATTAAAATTGATTTTATTTTCATTTTTTGTCTATGATCGACATAAAATATTCTGTAATGTCAAAGTGTACGATTTTAATTTTTTTGTGAATGGAAATGTATCACATTTGGCAGCGATTGCAGATGTGAGAAATTGTGGGTACATTTCTAAGAGTTTTGCATACCTGGATTGTATAATATTTGCCCATTATTCTTTAAAAAATACTTCAAGTTGGTAATTGATCATTGCTAGACAGCCATTTTTCTGTCTTGTTGTCCTGCTGGAAGGTGAATTTGTCTCCCAGTGTCTGTTGGAAAGCAGTCTCAACCAGGTTTTGCTCTATGATTTTGCCTGTGCTCTATTCCGTTTCTTTTTATCCTAAAAATCTCCCTAGTCTTTGCCGATGACAATTTTTTTTTGTTTTACCTTTATTTAACTAGGCAAGTCAGTTAAGAACACATTTTTATTTACAATGACGGCCTACCCCGGCCAAATCTAGACAACGCCTGGCCAATTGTGCACCGGCCCTATGGGACTCCCAATCACAGCCGGATGTGATACAGCCTGGATTCAAACTAGGGACTGTAGTGACACCTCTTGCACTGAGTTGCAGTGTCTTAGAACGCTATGCCACTCGGGAGCCCAATCATGCCCATAACATGGTGCAGCCACCACCATTCTTTAAAATATGAAGAGTGGTACTCAGTGATGTGTTGTGTTGGATTTGCCTGGAATATAACACTTTTTATTCCAGGCAAAAATGTTAATTTCTTTGACACATGTTTTGCAGTATTAATTTAGTGCCTTATTGCAAACAGGATGTATGTTTTAGGAATATTTTTTATTCTGTACAAGCTTCCTTCTTTTCACTTGGTCATTTATGTTAGTATTGTGGAGTGACTACAATGTTGTAGATCCATCCCCAGTTATCTCCTATCACAGCCATTCAACTCTGTAACTGTTTTAAAATTCCCATTGGCCGCATGGTGAAATCCCTGAGCGGTTTCCTTCCTCTCCGGCAACTGATTTGGAAGGGCGTCTGTATCTTTGTAGTGACTGGGTGTATTGATACACCATCCAAAGTGTAATTAATAACTGCACCATGCTCAAAGAGATTTTCAATGTCTGCTTTGTATTTTTTTTTACTCATCTACCAATAGGTGCCCTTCTTTGCGAACCAAATGAAAACCTCCCTGGTCTTTGTGGTTGAATCTGTGCTTGAAATGTATTGCTCGACTTAGGGACCTTACAGATAATTGTGTGTGTGGGGTAGTCATTTTAAAATTATGTTAAGCGCTATTATTGCACACAGAGTTCATGCAACTTATTACGTGACTTACTCCTGAACTTATTTAGGCTTGCTATAACAACACGGTTGAATACTTACTGACTCAAGACATTTCATTTAATTAATTTGTAAACATTTAAAAATCATAATTCGACTTTGACATTATTTTCTCATTTTTAATCAAATTTAAATTCAGGCAGTAACACAACAAAATGTGGAAAAAGTCAAGGGGTGTGAATCCTTTCTGAAGACATAATGGGAGACCTGCATGCTGTGTGCCTCTCACCCCGAGAATCCCTCCTCTCCCATCTCAGATCACCTTCCCTTTCCCCACACACTCATTATCTCATTACACCACGACCACTGGGCTGGGGGGCGGCTCACCTCCTCACACAAATAACGGGGACGACAAGGAGCGTGTGTTTGTGTGTGTGCATATTTGTGTGTGTGTTTTGGATGTGTGTGTGTTTTGGGGTATTCCACACACGGCGTTTGGAGTGTTTGTTGACTTATTAAGGGGGATAATGAGAGCTTAAATTAAACAGTGTACTCCAGCAGCCAGCAGCCAGAGAGAGAGAGAGACGCCACTGAGAGGCAGCTAATTACCACAGCTTACAGACCCGCGTCACCCCCACTGTGTGTGTGTGTGTGTGACAGACTGAAGCCACCACACTAGGTGGCTCAACAATTTGAATATGTGGCATAGGCCTGTGGGATTATAATGTGGGTTTAAGTACATTACTGCCAAATACTGTTTCAATTCACTGCCATACTGAAACTGCCTCATACACTGAGTGTACAAAACATTAGGAACACCTTCCTAATATTGAGTTGCACCCCTTTTGCACTCAGAACGGCCTCGATTCGTTAGGGCATGGATTCTATAAGGTGTCGAAAGCGTTCTACAGGGATTCTGGCCCATGTTGACTCCAGTGCTTCCCACAGTTGTGTCAAGTCGGCTGGATGTCAGCTCCCTATTAATTCGAGTTTCAGCCAATGAGCTTTAGCACCTTGCCAAGTGAGTGACAGCTAGCAAGACACACACAGTAGAGAGCGATAGAGAGAGAGAGACCAATAACGTAGTTCACATATCTGCATTTGTGACCTAGTACGCAATTTTCGAGGACTTATTTTGGCTCATAGGCTCTACTTTCAGAACTAAAAGTATACAGAGGTACCAGAGAATGTCTTTAAGAGGGCTGAGCTCTTCAGATGTCCTCCTCACACGGTTTGGTTATGTGTGTGTGTGCTTGTGCATGCGTGCGTGCACGTAGACCTGAGGGAAGTTAAGTGCTATGGGTTGATTTGGTCTCCAGCATCTAAAAGCCTGCCTGCTGTCTGGTCAATAATGCATTCCTCTTCGAGTGGTTCTTATAGTGTCAGTAGAGAAAAACAAGTCCCCCACAACCTTTTCCTCCCTGCTCTCTCTATCTTCCTCCCTCCCTCTCACATGCTATTTTTTTTGTACCTTTATTTAACTAAGCAAGTCAGTTAAGAACAAATTCTTAATTACAATGACTACTGGGGAACAGTAACTGTCTTGTTCAGGGGCAGAAGGACAGATTTTTTACCTTGTCAGTTTGGGGATTCGATTTCAGTTACTAGCCCAATGCTCTAACCACTAGGCTACCTGCCGCCACAAATGTGTGTCTGTGTGTGTCACAGATCAGACTGTTTATTCCCAGCCTTCCTCCAGGCCTTTATCATCCTTAGCATTACTTTAATTCTCCACAGCAGCTCTGACGGCCTGTCATCTCTCCCACACACAGACACTCCCTGACATGCATGTACACACTGCGACGCATGCGCTAACACACACAGGGGAAAACATATTCACGCAATACAAAAACACTTCAATATACCCAGCACACACACGTACAAATTCTTCCGAGACAACACAGCAGCTCGAAACACATCAGTTTCACATAAACACCAAATTCTGTGCTCCTGGGTAGAATGTGTCTCAGGATGTGATACTCCAATGGACAGTGTGATGGGCTAGTTATTGTGGTACTAACATCTGATGAGCCGCCACTACTATCTGTCATGCTCACGCTTTCTTCACACACATGCACACACACAAACATCACGTGCACATTCATGCACACACGCAAGGACACACACAGCTATGTCTATCTATACTTGTGAGGACTTTTTGGGGACAAACAATTGATTCCCATTCAAAATCCTATTTTCCCTAAACCTAAACCTAACCCTTATCTAACTCTAACCCTAACCCTAACCTTAATCCCTTACCAGGGCTTGAAACCAAATGCATTTTCCAATTGTTTAGTTCTGAACAGAACCATCATTTTTTTGGTTCCGTTCCACTGTTCCGACTAGAAAAACAGTTCTGAACCGGTTAAAAAAGAAAAAGTGATCGCTATATCGTTCCTTTCTGTTCCTTTTTAAACATCTGAAATATATATTTTTTAAATTTAGCTCGACAATAAATTGCTTCATCAATGGATAGAGCAACTTGCTATGGAGCGGACAAACTACAGTATGTACAGGCATTGGACAAACAAGTGTAGTGTAGGGTGCGAGAATAGACTGAAATTTCGTCGGGTTTGGAGAGCACTGAACATGAAGCGCTGGGCATCTTGTTGTTATGACATGCATTATCTGAATTAGGCCCACAGTATTATACCTACGGAGGAGCGGCTTCTATGAAGGAACTTTGAATGTCTTTGAACTTCAGAGAGTTGGCTTAACTGACGGTGGACCAGAGCTAGCCCTTGAGCATGACTCTCAGTTCCATTACATTACTCATAATGCCGCCTGGAGTTTTCAAGAGCTAGACCAGAGCTAGACCAGAGCTAGACCAGAGCTAGACAAGAGCTAGACCAGAGCTAGACCAGAGCTAGACCAGAGCTAGCTAGCTAACAAGCTTGTGTGTGCAGAGCGGCACCAGAATTAAAATACATGTGTTTTTTTTTAACCTTTTTGGAGTTAATATATCCAATGTGAAACTTGATAACTATAGTATCCTTAACTAGCATTGAAAAACTGAATCCATTCTTCTCCAATTAAAAATATCTCTCCATAATTTCTGAATAATGCTTGTAACGTCAGTAGATACAGTAGACTATGCATGCTTCGGAGGAAGGGGGAGGGGCAGGTAGCCTACACACACACACTCTGAAATATTTTCAGCTGGACTGGAAAAATTCCCGGAATGTAAAATAACTTTATTAATCAGTTCATATGCTTTTAAATAATGGTTCTGTTCTGGAACTTTACAGAACACTTTTGTTCTCAGTTATGGTTTTATTCCTCAAAAAAAGTACTTTTATGGTTTTTGGTTCTGTCCCTGAACCGGTTCCAACCCCTGCCCCAAAAACCTAACCCTACCTTCTAACTCTAACCCCTAACCCTAACCTTAACCCTAATTTTAACCCAAAATCTAACCCCTAAGCCCAAAATAGCATTTTTACAAGTGAGGACCAGAAAAATGTACTCACTTCTCAGAATTGTAGTTTGTATACGGTTCTTGTGAGGACTTCTCGTACTCACAAGTATAGTAAAATGTACACGCACACACACACAAACACACACACACACACACACACACACACACACACACACACACACACACACACACACACACACACACACACACACACACACACACACACACACACACACACACACACACACACACACACACACACACACACACACACACACAGCCTTTGAAACAAGAATGCACATGCCTGCAGTACTTGTCTAGGGCTTAAGACCAGCCTTTGGCTTGCATTAATTACATTTCCACAGCTATAGATCCACTGTCTAACCCTGGTGATTGCCTTCTCTCAATGCACATCAAACCTAATTGCAATTGTTAACCTTTACGTTGCACTCATAAACTAAATTGACTATCGGTCAGCTTTGGTTATAATGTGTTAGGCAAAAAGTTGTGTAATTTCCTTTTTAACTTTCACACTTCACATGACTCACCACTACATGGAAAGCTCTATATAATGAATACTTCGGGTTTCACAAGTCAGTACAATAACGGTACACACTCACTGAGAAATATGACTGCTGATAAGTACTTAGCATCATAGGAGGACGTGCCTTCCCTTCTCTTGCTTAAACAAAAGACGCCCCTTCTGTGTACCATCCTGGTACAGACGTTTCTACTTGTAGAATCACAATGCTCGTCATTGGCTGAGAAACTTGACTTTGAGCCAATCAGAGAGCACAAACCTCCACGTGGGGGAGCTAATGGATGTGACAAGAAAAAGGAAAAAATAGGGCACTTTCCCTGTGTGATCCACCCACTTTTCATCAGAATTGTTCTAACTAAAACAATAAAGCTGCATAATACATATTGTAGCGACCCGCACAGACAGCTGTGTGTTATGTGTTAGGCTAGTAGGTGGTTGTGTTGTACTGACCGGTACCCAGTGTTCGCGGGGTCCGACATGCCAATCAACCTGCTATCTGCCAATCACGGGAATGCCTGGAATGTTCTGATGCCGGGCATCCTGGCGGTTGGCGGAGTGGCGTGGAGGGGGGTTGGGCAGGGGGATGGAGCATTGGAAGTTAAGACCAGGTTTCGCCTTTGTTCTCTCTCTTTACGTCTGGGTTTCACAAGAGAAGGTCACGATTGGCTTGTGGGTTATCTGTCATTTATTTGGCGTGTGCTACGGCCCAAACAGTAGCCTGTGTAAAGTTGGTTTAATAAACCGTCAATTCGCAAACTCAAGCCTCTGTCTGGACAATTGTTCATTTATGATCTTGTCAGGTGAGAAATATGACTGCTGATAAGTACTTAGCATCATAGGAGGACGTGCCTTCCCTTCTCTTGCTTAAACAAAAGACGCCCCTTCTGTGTACCATCCTGGTACAGACGTTTCTACTTGTAGAATCACAATGCTCGTCAGTGGCTGAGAAACTTGACTTTGAGCCAATCAGAGAGCACAAACCTCCACGTGGGGGAGCTAATGGATGTGACAAGAAAAAGGAAAAAATAGGGCACTTTCCCTGTGTGATCCACCCACTTTTCATCAGAATTGTTCTAACTAAAACAATAAAGCTGCATAATACATATTTAGAACTAGAGCAAGTCTTTCCATCTTTTACATCTAGCTAAGGAGTTTTGTGCTTGGAGAATGATTTTGTTGTTAGGTTCAGTTCGATCATGTGCACCTGCTCATTACATAGCTAACTAGCTAGCTAACGTTAGCTTGCTAACTGAGCCATACAGTCACACACATCTAACGGAATGGGGTGGCAAGTGCATCGCAATGCACACAACACTAAATAATTGACCAAGGTAGCTATGTAGCAATATGAAGATAAATCTCTTCACTCTCCATTATCCCATATGCCACTGCCAGTTTGCTTGCTAGCTAACATTACCTAAATGGTTAGCATTGCCATTTAGCACAAAATACAGTTGAAGTCGGAAGTTTACATACACTTAGGTTGGAGTCATTAAAATTTGTTTTTCAACCACTCCACACATTTCTTGTGAACAAACTATAGTTTTGGCAAGTCGGTTAGGACATCTACTTTGTGCATGACACAAGAAATGTTTCCAACAATTGTTTACAGACAGATTATTTCACTTATAATTCACTGTATCACAATTCCAGTGGGTCAGAAGTTTGCATACACTAGGTTGACTGTGCCTATAAACAGCTTGGAAAATTCCAGAAAATTATGTCATAGCTTTAGAAGCTTCTGATATTCCAATTGACATAATTTGAGTCAATTGGAGGTGTACCTGTGGATGTATTTCAAGGCCTACCTTCAAACTCAGTGCCTCTTTGCTTGACATCAAGGTAAAATCAAAAGAAATCAGCCAAGACCTCAGAAAAAAGTTGTAAACCTCCACAAGTCTGGTTCATCCTTGGGAGTAATTTCCAAATGCCTGAAGGTACCACGTCCATCTGTACAAACAATAGTACGCAAGTATAAACACCATGGGACCACGCAGCCGTCACACCGCTCAGGAAGGAGACACGTTCTGTCTCCTAGAGATGAACGTACTTTGGTGTGAAAAGTGCAAATCAATCCCAGAACAACAGCAAAGGACCTTGTGAAGATGCTGGAGGAAACAGGTATAAAAGTATCTATATCCACAGTAAAAAGAGTCCTATATCGACATAACCTGAATGGCCTCTCAGCAAGGAAGAAGCCACTTCTCCAAAACCGCCATAAAAAAGACAGACTACGGTTTGCAACTGCACATGGGGACAAAGATCGTACTTTTTGGAGAAATGTCCTCTGGTCTGATGAAACAAAAATAGAACTGTTTTGCCATAATGCCCATTGTTATGTTTGGAGGATAAAGGGGGTTGGCTTGCAAGCCAAAGAACACCATCCTAACCGTGAAGCATGGAGGTGGCAGCATGATGGTGTGGGGGTGCTTTGCTGCAGGAGGGACTGGTGCACTTCACAAAATAGATGGCATCATGAGGAAAGGAAAATTATGTGGATATTTTGAAGCAACATCTCAAGACATCAGTCAGGAAGTTAAAGCTTGGTTGCTTAAAGCTAAAGTTAAAGTTAAAGCTTGGTCTTCCAAATGGACAATGACCCCAAGCATACTTCCAAAGTTGTGGCAAAATGGCTTAAGGACAACAAAGTCAAGGTATTGGAGTGGCCATCACAAAGCCCTGCCTCAATCCCATAGAAAATTTGTGGGCAGAACTGAAAAAGCGTGTGCGAGCAAGGAGGCCTACAAACCTGACTCAGTTACACCAGCTCTGTCAGGAGGAATGAGCCAAAATATACCCAACTTATTGTGGGAAGCTTGTGGAAGGCTACCCGAAACGTTTGACCCACGGTAAACAATTTAAAGGCAATGCTACCAAATACTAATTGAGTGTATGTCAACTTCTGACCCACTGGGAATGTGATGAAAGAAATAAAAGCTGAAATAAATCATTCTCTCTACTATTATTCTGACATTTCACAGTCTTAAAATAAAGTGGTGATCCTAACTGACCTAAGACATGGTATTTTTACTAGGAATAAATGTCAGGAATTGTGAAAAACTGAGTTTAAATGTATTTGTCTAAGGTGTATGTAAACTTCTGACTTCAACTGTAGCTCGCTCCACCGACTCTCTACAGCTAACACAGCTTTATTCAAAAACAAATCAATTGTGATTTAATTTTTATTTTGCTAGCTACACACAAAAATGTTGGTTTGTTTCGTTACCCAACCGCTGGATTGCAGGCATTGGGTCACTTAGGTGGTTTGTTTTCTTAAAGACTGCCGGGTTATTGATGCTTGATACTGGGTTATTGAGATGTGATCGAACGTATCAGCTCAGAAGACTAGAGGCGTTGCTTAGTAGGGATGTGGCTTTCAGAAAGTTATTTTTGCTCTGTGAGAGTGAATGTCATTCTGGTTACAGTTTTTGATAATTGCTTACACATGATTTCTGAAACTATGGCTCCTTTTCTCTAGACTCTACCCACAAAACCCCAAAACACACACACAACATGCAAAACATCACACATCTCTTGCAAAACCAAACACTTCATTCAAACTATTTGAACTCCTCTCAAAATTGTTTTGCATCAACACTCTACACACAAACCATCACATGATTAGCTCTTATACATGCCAGCTACACACGGCTGTGACAAATGTAAAACACTACTATCTTGTGTCTTTTGCATGTTCAGTGTGCAGTGGAGTCCATGGCAGTTTGTTTTAGCACTCACACGTACATGTATGTGCACAAATATATACAGTATGTATGCATATTCAGTATATAGTTACACTATAAACAGAAATGCAAGGAGGAAAAAAATGTGATGTATTTCTTTCTCAAAACATTGTATTTTCATCCAGATTTCAGGATGAACAGTAACAGACAAAACCAAATACAGTAGAAGATTAACAAATAGGCTTGTCCTCCTCCTCCTTGTCGCCCTCTTCCTCTAACTCTCTCTCCAAAATTGGCCTCCATTGTTGTCCAAACCAAGAAAGCCAACCTGAAGCCTATTTATAGTGCTCAAGCTCTGATTTCTAAGTGAAGAAATTAGCTATAATTGTTTTCACACGTGAGCACTGGGTGTAGGTAATCGGTAAATGTTTGTGCCATTTGGAATGGCAGTGTTTTCCAAACGAAACACAAGACCTGTTAGTTTTGAATGATGTGTCTAATGTAGAGAACTGTGTTTAGTGTTTTGCAAAAAGTGTGTTTTACAATTACAAACTGAGTGTAAAGCAGATAATGTGCTTGCAGACTTGGTCTGAAGATTAGGTACATGAGTTAATGGTTTCACTGAGTGTGCCTCAAGTACCACTTCTAGTGTGTAAGCTATTGTAAAAAACTGTAATCTGTTCTGTTGATCACATTTTAAGGTTTAGCACTGACACAGTTTTAATGAGGTTTACACAAGTGTTTGAGTTCGTGAAGTGTCTATGCATCTGCCACGCTCCCTCAATGTTGGGATATGCAAATAATAATGTTAGGAATATGTCATGTGAAAAAATAGATAATTAGAAACTTTCAGTGTACTTGAAGAACAGGAATGATATGTACTCTTACGGGTGGCCAAAAATAATTATCTGAAATGATCTGAATTATCTGAATTATCTGCCCTTAGGCCACACCTCCTGGAAATTGGCCACACCTCCTGAAAATAACCAATAGATTACATGCTGGGTCTACCCAACTGATGGTTAAAAAAGCCTAATTGATGGTTAAATTAACCCATGTTTGGGTAATTCAAACAACCCAACATGTTGGGTTATTCCTGCAACCCAACTGACTGTGTCAAAATAGCCCAGTGTCTGTTGGGCTAATTTTGGGCTAATGTCCAATATTTACTGACCGCTGGGTTGCCAAACCTTTATAAGGTATTTAGATCAAGTTTGCCAGTACAACTAAGATAATACCTTAGAAAAATGAAAAAGTAATATTCATACTTTTGAAGGCTAAAAGTTGTATAAAATATATACATTTTTGCTATTTTAGGTCAATATGACAAAGATTTGTCTAAATTGTCTCATTCAAGTGTCAGTTTAAAATCCAAGCAATTTTTTTATTACCACTAAATTTTACAATTGAAGACTTTTTACAATTGAAGACTGTGTTACAATTAGCTACATGAGAAATACAAGGTTGGCATTTTACATCTGCCACTTTTGGTAGAAATGTAAACGATTGGTATGTACCAGTCTGTAATGGTAGCTGAGATGTTGTTCGTATAAAAATATTATGAATCTACCTCAAATTATATTTTCCACAAAAAAATCAAAAGCCTAAAAGTGTTACTTTGTGCCCCGGTCTCCCCTAATGCTGTATTGTGTAATACTGTAGGATTATTAAAGTTTTCCACAATTGTTTACACACGTTTGCGGAATCTTTGGGCCATTTTCCCAAAACACAACACACAAAACTCTACAAATCTCTAGCAAAAGCAAATACTGCATTCAAAACTGTTTTCTCTTTCCAAAATGCTTTTTTGCTTCAAAATGACACACATCATATGAGTAGATCTGTCTACCAACCAACACACTGATGTGCTCAACAAAACATTACTATGAATATCCCATCAGTAGGTTTATGCCTTTTGCATTTTCAGTGTTACAGTGTAGCCGGTTGTAAAAGATTGTTACAGTAATGTATACCTACTCAAATATACATAAATAAACACACAAATGCAATACAGTAACAAAAACATTGTCTTTTATTTTCAAAATGAAAATGTAGTATTTTTGAACACTTGTGTTTTGTATGTAACACTTTCCATACCTAACAGGAGAAAACCAGGAAAAACATTCAGTAAGATAAAGCATTTGCGGTAAAAAAAATGAAAGTGTCTCATTCTTTCAAAACTCTAAACATAAAAACATGCAAAATGTAAGACAAAAGACATTAGGCTGCATCCTGCCTCCTATTTTGGTCTGACCACAGCACCTCATCTACATCACAAGCGATGTTCGCCATGGCTAAACAGCGAGGAAAGAATCTTCTGGCGTGTTGGATCCAGCCGCCAAAAGCCCCCACATAAACTTCACCACATGCATCCTCCATTGCCTGGAGAAGAAGCATGCGTGCGAGGGGATGGCGCTCATACACCTTCCATCGCCATGCCCCCCAAAAACTCTTCAATTGCGTTTAGGAATGGGGAATATGGTAGGAGACATAGAAATATAAATTGTGGCTTTTCGATGAACCAGTTGCGGACCAGAGCAGCCATACCTGGGCTGCTCTGGCCACCCCTCTGCTCGGTTGGAATGAGGATGCCGTGTAGTGTGTCCAGGAATGTGATGAGAAGGGCGGTGTTGTAGGGACCAAGGTTGGCATGGTGATGGAGGACGCCTTGCTGGCTAATGGCTGCACACATGGTGATATTCCCTCCACGCTGTCCAGGGACATTTACAATGGCACGGTGGTCAATAATGTTCCTTCCCCGTCCCCTTCTTTTGGCTGGGATGAAGCCAGCCTCATCAATGTAAATATAAACGTGCTGACTTGCAGCGGCATCCAGCTCCAAGACTCTCTGAAACAGACAGACAGTATGTGACATAGACCTAGAGCAGTCAATATGGTGAGGCACAATACACTGGATTACTGTACTGTAATGTGTCTATACAGTGCAGATATGATAGTAAATTCACAGTATAGTACTTGCACATATTCATAGCGCTGTTCTTTAACGCTCTCTGAGTTTCGCTCAAATGGCACCCTGTAGACCCGTTTTATCTGGATTCGGTTGCGCTGTAATATACAGTCCAATGTAGACAAGCCCACCTTGTGAATGTTATTGAATATTGTGTTGTCTACAATGATGTGGTTCTGGATTTCTCATTGTCTAATGGTATTGTTTGCCACCACCATGTTCACAATAGCGGCCTCCTGTTCTGGTGTGAACAGCCGGTGTCTTCCACCATGGCCTGGCCGTCTCTCAGTTCTGCAGAAGATCCACAAATTTGATATGATTGCTTACAGTAAACTAAAATGATCTATTTTCTTTCAATATGAAATGACATTACTATAACATTGGCCTACTGATATGTCGGACTGCAGTATATATACATAAAGAGCTTAGTGTAGATGGTAGGTAACTTACCGGTTCTCATTTCTGAATGTATGGATGATAGATGTAACTGTGTAGCGGCTCAGGTTAGACTGAACTCTGCCCAGCCTCCCTCATACTCAATCCATGGTTGAGCACATGGTCAACCAATGTGGCCCTGATCTTATCTGAAACAACTGTCCATCCTCGTCCTCATCCTCCTCTTCCTCTCACTCCTTCACCTCTAGCTCTTGCTTCACCATTGACTTCCATTTTCCTCCGAAACAGGAGAGCTCATCTGTGGCCTTTTATAGTGCTAAAACTCTGATTTCTAAGTGAACAATTCAGCAACTAGTGTTTACACCTGTGAGGAGTGGGTGTTGCCAATTGGTGTATAGAGCTTGGCATTGTGATTGGCGTTGCTTTCTAAAGGGACAAAAAATATTTTAATTTTGAATGTTGTGCCTAATGTAGAGTGTTTTGCAAAAAGTGTGATATAGAATTGAAAACTGAGTGTAAATCACGAATTGTGCTTGCAATTTTGCTCACTTGGTTTAGGGATTTGGTACATGAGTTTCAGGTTTCGGTGATTGCGTTTCAAGTTCCAATTTTAGTGTGTAAACAATGGGGAAAAACTGTAATATTTCATATTTAATCATATTTCATATCATATTTAATCTTGTACAAGAAAATGTTACACAATACACATATGTAATCCTATATGTACTGTGTGTTTATCTTTTCATACATATTTATCTGATTGCATCAAATCATATGTCACGTACTATAGTTGTTGTCTGCTAGATGGCTGCACTACGCTACCCATCTAAAATGTAAATGCAGTTACATGTTAAAACATACTGCAGTCATTCATAATCTATTGATGAAGAAACAGTGTAAGTGAAATCCCTCAAACGGAGGAGGGATATTCCTGATGTTCTCACAGGACCATGATGCACATTCCCAGAGCCTTGAAGCATCCCACTGGGCACAGACGTCATTTCAACATCTAGTTTTGACTTACATATAGTTGAGTTGTCAACTAACATGAAATCAACCAAAAATGTCACGTCATTGAATTTAGGTTAAAATGTGGGTGAAAAATACTAAATTACCTTGCGTTAATGCTTTTTGGAAATCCAATCAGTTTTCCACGTTGATTCAACGTCATCACATTACATTTTTTGGTTGAAATGACATGGAAACAGCGTTCGTTTCAACCAGTGGAATAGCAGCAAGCATTGACGGGTAATGGGGCTTCTCTGAGCTATCTTGATGGTACACAGTGTTCAGAATCATTCTACTGATGTGTTCTTACAGTAGGAGACGATCTAAATAATGTAAGACATTCTATATTGAGATCCATTTCTGCATGCCTTTAAGGGAGTACGTATCAAAAGGATCAGAGAGGTGATGATGAGAAAGATGTACAGCTCCTTTCAATGATCAGACTTGACAGTGACATCTATTCATATCTAGCTTTCAAAAGAGGCATCTACGTGAACTGTATGATGATCTTTTCATCTCTCTCTCTCTCTTCCCCTCTGTCTCTTGCCCTCTCCCTCTCTCTCTCTTTCTCTGACAGGTATAGCTAGCTATATATTTAGCTATAGGCTTATATACTGGGATCTTCTGACAGGCTTTCATGTTTAGGAGAGTTGTAAGGGGAGTGGGTGTGAGTGAGAATGTAATCCACCGATCTACTGTATCTACCTGGCATAGTGAGAGCCCACAGGGCTCACAGTGAAGACACAAACAGCAGCCATCTTTTTCATAATCATTTCCCTACCCTAACCTGCTACATAACACAGCCCACTGTGACTGTGTGATATACACTGCAAAGTAAAGACCATGGGTGTCAGGTTAAAGCCTCAACAACGTATAGGGCTTTCTAGAAGGTATCAAATATACATTGAACAAAAATATAAATGCAAGATGTAAAGTGTTGGTCCCATGTTTCATGAGCTGAAATAAAAGATCCCAGAAATGTTTCATACACACAAAAAGCTTATTTCTCTGAAATGTCATGCCAAAATGTGTTTAGATTCCTGTTAGTAAGCATTTTGACCTTTGCCAAGATAATCCATCCACCTGACAGGTGAGGCATATCAATAAGCTGATTAAACAGCATGATCATTACACCTTGTACTGGGGACAATAAAAGGCCACTCTAAAATGTGCAGTTTTGTCACACAACACAGTGCCGCAGATGTCTCAAGTTTTGAGGTAGCGTGCAATTGGCATGCTGACTGCAGGAGTGTCCACCAGAGCTGTTGCCAGAGAATTTAATGTTTATTTCTCTAACATAAGCCGCCTCCAGACCACGTGTAAGACGTCGTGTGGGAAAGCGGTTTTCTGATGTCAACATTGTAAACAGAGTGCCCCATGGTGACGGCGGGGTTATAGTATGGGCAGACATAAGCTCTGGACAACGAACACAATTGCATTTTATCGATGGCAATTTGAATGCACAAAAACACTGTGACGAGATCCTGAGGCCCATTGTGAGGCCCATTTTATTAAGGTATCTGTGACCAACAGATGCATATCTGTATTCCCAGTCATGTGATGAATTTATTTCAATTGACTGATTTCCTCATATGAACTGTAACTCAATAAAATCAATGAAATTGTTGCAAGTTGCATTTATATTTTTATTTTATTTTTTTATTTTTCTTCTTTTTTATTTTTTTTTTGGGGGGTGGATCAGCTTAATATTGCGGAAAGAATGTTGCTTCCAATGTAATTGTCTGCATCATTTCCAATCCCCCATATTTTTTGGGGTAAATATATATATCCATTCACGTATGCATACATATACACATATATACATACACATACCTACATAGACATACATACTTTTTTAAAGAGTATACCTTTATTATTATTCCCCGCAAACCCTACCACCGATCCCCCAATTGGAGTAAACTGATAAACATTTCTGTTTTTACCTTTAATTTATACATCTTATACACATTTTACAGACACAGTCTACTTTATAATAGTTCTCTCTTGTTTGTTCTTAGTCCTTCCTCTATTTCTGTTGTCCATCCAGTTTGATTTCCACTTGTAACTGTGCTATTTCACAATAGCTCCGCACCTATACACATTTCACAGATCCCGTATGCCCTACATTGTTTATCTTGTTATTAGTCCCACCCTTCAGCTCCACTCAACCTTTCCCATCTATCTTCCAACATCATCCATTTCGGATTTTTATTTGCCATATATTTTTCAACTGTGCTGTGATGCTTCACAAAAGATTTGAATCTTCCTATTCTCATAGCTTCCACGGATTGTAAATTAAAAATAAACATTTTTGCTAAAATAATTATTATATTATTGATTGATTGACTATGGCTTTTCAAATCCCCCAGAATTGCTATCTGTAGCGTTAGTTCTACGCAAATGTTGCAATTCTTCAACCATTCCTGGACCTGTGACCAAAAACGAGCTACATGCGGACAATACCAAAATAAATGGTCTAATGACTCTGCCTCCTCACAGCAGAATCTACAGAGCTGGGAAGATTGTATCCCCCATATATATAACATTCTATTAGTTGCAAGAATTTTGTACAATAATTTAAATTGAAAAATTCGAAGTTTTGAATCCGGCGTTGTTTTGCGTATCAATTCATACACCATGTGCCATGGAATGGGTACATCGAAAATCTCTTCCCAACTATTTTGCAATTTATATGGCACAGCTGTAAGTTTAGTTTTTTGCATTTATATTTTTTGTTCAGTATAGCATCGCCGCTGATGACGTCACCGTACCGTCCCATTTCCCATATGACAGAGGGAAGAGAGGTTATGCTGTGAGTGTAAGTATGTGACCATCGCTGTTTCACAGTGTTTATGTAAGAGTTTATCATTCATAGCATGAACACATCATCCACACAACGAGTCACAAACACACGCTATTAATATTCACTCTAGCACACACACAACAAAACAGAAACTCATTTCCAAATGCCAGACACACGCAAGGGGATACACACTCTGCATCCATTTAGGCAGTTCTCACACCTATGATTTACTATGTTTCTATTAAAACATTAGGCCCAGTACATCTGTTCCTCCTCTAGTAGCAAAGCTCTGTTATATGGTTAGGAGTGTTGTCAGCCAAAAGACGTCTGCATAGTGAGAGGTTCCCCAGGCCTGAAGGAGCATGTCTACAGCCTGCTGGAGCAGGTCTTGTGTAACAGAGTGAGAGGTTCCCCAGGCCTGAAGGAGCAGGTCTTGTGTAACAGAGTGAGAGGTTCCCCAGGCCTGAAGGAGAAGGTCTTGTGTAACAGAGTGAGAGGTTCCCCAGGCCTGAAGGAGAAGGTCTTGTGTAACAGAGTGAGAGGTTCCCCAGGCCTGAAGGAGCAGGTCTACAGCCTGCTGGAGCAGGTCTTGTGTAACAGAGTGAGAGGTTCCCCAGGCCTGAAGGAGCAGGTCTTGTGTAACAGAGTGAGAGGTTCCCCAAGCCTGAAGGAGCAGGTCTTGTGTAACAGAGTGAGAGGTTCCCCAGGCCTGAAGGAGCAGGTCTTGTGTAACAGAGTGAGAGGTTCCCCAGGCCTGAAGGAGCAGGTCTTGTGTAACAGAGTGAGAGGTTCCCCAGGCCTGAAGGAGCAGGTCTTGTGTAACAGAGTGAGAGGTTCCCCAGGCCTGAAGGAGCAGGTCTTGTGTAACAGAGTGAGAGGTTCCCCAGGTCTGAAGGAGCAGGTCTTGTGTAACAGAGTGAGAGGTTCCCCAGGCCTGAAGGAGCAGGTCTACAGCCTGCTGGAGCAGGTCTTGTGTAACAGAGTGAGAGGTTCCCCAGGCCTGAAGGAGCAGGTCTTGTGTAACAGAGTGAGAGGTTCCCCAGGCCTGAAGGAGCAGGTCTACAGCCTGAAGGAGCAGGTCTTGTGTAACAGAGTGAGAGGTTCCCCAAGCCTGAAGGAGCAGGTCTTGTGTAACAGAGTGAGAGGTTCCCCAGGCCTGAAGGAGCAGGTCTTGTGTAACAGAGTGAGAGGTTCCCCAGGCCTGAAGGAGCAGGTCTTGTGTAACAGAGTGAGAGGTTCCCCAGGCCTGAAGGAGCAGGTCTTGTGTAACAGAGTGAGAGGTTCCCCAGGCCTGAAGGAGCAGGTCTTGTGTAACAGAGTGAGAGGTTCCCCAGGCCTGAAGGAGCAGGTCTTGTGTAACAGAGTGAGAGGTTCCCCAGGCCTGAAGGAGCAGGTCTTGTGTAACAGAGTGAGAGGTTCCCCAGGCCTGAAGGAGCAGGTCTTGTGTAACAGAGTGAGAGGTGGTGGACAGGAACAGAGTTCCCCCTGTGACTGACTCTCTGGTGAGACAGAGTGGGGCGCTCATTGAGCCATGGCCTGATGGCAAGTGACACATGGTAGTACTAACGCACTGTTTTGGACTCGTACTACGGTGTGTGTGTGTGTGTGTGTGTATGTGTGTGTGCGTGC
The DNA here is from genome assembly GCF_016432855.1 of Salvelinus namaycush. Taxonomy (NCBI): domain Eukaryota; kingdom Metazoa; phylum Chordata; class Actinopteri; order Salmoniformes; family Salmonidae; genus Salvelinus; species Salvelinus namaycush. The sequence continues at coordinate 27,898,635 of NC_052314.1, forward strand.
GTGCGTGTCTCAGACACTTTAAAGACCTGTCATCGTCACAGCAGTTTTCTTGATTTTTGCATATTTTAAACACTGAATGTTATCAGATCTTCAACCAAAACCTAATATTAGATAAAAGTAACCTTTATTTAATAAAGAGAAGTTATGCAACACCCAATTTGTTTGTGCAAAAAAGTAATTGTAAAAAAATAACTGGTTTCGCCACCTTTAGCTGGAATGACTGCAACCAAACGCTTCCGTAATTGTTTATCAGTCACTCAGAGTGGGCCAAAATACATCCACAGCTATGTGGTTGCAGTCATCGCAGCTAAAGGTGACAGTAAGGGGGTAATGGCTTTTTCACACAGAGGCATTGGCTGTTGCTTAACTTCATTTATTATATAAATTAAATGAGTATACGAATGGTGTGTTGTTTGTTCACTCCCACAGTAAATCAAAGAGAGTTGAAATCATAGAGTAAAAAAATGCAGGCTTAAATTAACACTGGAGTTATCTTATCATTAGTGTTCATAACTGGAGTCGATTGGGACTTATTACTTTACAGTAACTCCATTAAGAGTAACCAGAGACAGGGAGTTAAAACTATGGCGTAGCTACAGATGTGGGAGTGGCGTCATTGTCATATTTCCCAGCATGCACTGTTGCAGGTAGAGTTTTTTTTTATTGTTTGTTTCAATATCTGTGTTTTTGCATGTATATTGATTGTTTTTCATCTTATGTTTTGCACTGATATGTAAAACATTTACCTAAACTAATCTGTAAGTGGTTGGGATTCATCGTAACCGTGACTGAGAAGGATTTCCAGTTTACATGATGTAGATAATCTCTGACAACAGTAGTTTACTCCTTGCTCTGACATGTATTCTGAATGTAAATTTTTGATGATGTAAATTTGCTGGACATCCTCTCTCTTAAATGGATACAACTAGAGATTGGATGTCACATTGCAATCCACCATAATATGACACATTAAAGGTGGCAAATACTTTTTCACGGCAATGTAACAGGTACTCACCGACGCCAGGAGTCCCTGCCTGGATCCCCGCCACACACCTGTCTGACCCCATATCATTGTCACACAGTCTATTCTGGACGGGCTGTGGAAGGGAGAGAAGGGGCGGGTGATAGGGGCAGATAGGTGAAATGAAGACTGAATATAACACTATTTCAACTAATAAATCAACTGTGTTAGAAATTAGATGAACTTGTTGGACATTTGAAAAAATCAAAGGATATACTGAATGTATTCATTACACAACTGTGAGAACACTCACAAAGAGATGAAAAATAACCTTGGTGAATTATTGGATCAAAGACTTTTGTCATTGTGGCTCTTTTCTCCGAAGTTAAAGGCAGATTAATGCTAATGAAGAGACATGGGTTCTTTCTTTCTCAACACCGCAAACTGATAACTAACACATACATCACATGGAGAACTGCTGGCTCATGGGGGATTTCTCTCTCTGATGTGGCTATGGTTCAGATGATGTAACATCTCAATTGATAACCTACACATCACAGACGGAAACTAAATGAATAACAAGGCTTACATACATGACACCAAAACAAAGCATACATATTCATTAATTGATGCCACGCATGTAAGCATCCACACAGGGACACACACACACACACACACACACACACACACACACACACACACACACACACACACACACACACACACACACACACACACACACACACACACACACACACACACACACACACACACACCACTCCTTAGTGTCTGATGACAGGTCTTTAGAGTGCCTGAGACACACATATACACTGTTTTTTCTTCTGCTCAGTTTTCCAATTTTTTATGTGTGACGGTTGCTAGACAGATTACAGATTACAGATTACAGACTACTATTCATGAATTACCTGTGGTGGTGCCTTTTAACAATGATGATTTGAACACTGCTGCTATACTCACTCTCCAAGGTAAGCCTACATAAGTGAATTCAATTAAGGAACCAAATGAAGGGAAGAGAAAATTCACCACCTCTTGTAGGACAGTGGAAGTTGATAAGAGTGCTTCTATATTCTTAAAAGTAGAACCAATAGCAACATGTTTTCGGCCCACCCCGTAGTTTTCTTTTGACATTTACAGAATGAAAAATGATAGAGGATTTTGTATTTTTCAAAATCCCCAAGGACCAATCACAAACGGAATACAAAACAAAAAATGATGTGATTGGTAAATGAGTTGATCACATGGTTCTGTTCAAAGGAAGCCGACAGGTATGGATATCAAGATTGCGTGCGAGGTGTTATTTTGTTAGTTTTGGCGGTAAAGGCGCGTTACAAACTTATGTTCTCTAGTCTAGGTTTAGGAAGAGAAGTAGCCTAGGCCCTAGGCTAGATGGATGACTTTTCGTGCTATTGATAGCACTCGAGACAGTATTTATTGGAGAGGTGAGAGTGAGAACTTATCACAGGAAACAGTGAATCTCTCTCAAGACGGAAAAGGTTATCCGGGATTCGCAGATGTCTCAAATATTTACACAAGGTGCGCTCTGAAATTCAATCTCTCTTCTCTTTTCCTTTCTCTCTTTTCCTTTCCCCCTATAAAATAGCTTACATCCTTCCTCTATTGGAAAACACTGGGGAAACATTATAAAACAGTTTTATTAGATATATCAGAGGAAGCCAAATATTTATGCGAGGGGAAGGGCAATAGTAGGCTTAACTTCCTTCGCATTAATGTAGGCCTATGTCTCCTCTATGGGGAGACATATATATATTTATATAGAGAGAGCTATCGAACCCAAACATTTGACGCTTTCCTGTAATTTCCCCAATGGTTCACCGTTGCTCTTCTTCCAGCCTCTCTCTGTCGTAGGCTTACAACCAGCGGCAGGGAATGGCAGTAGGGCTAGCCTAGATATCTGCACAAGAGGAGAAACAGGGGAAAAATATTGAATGGATAAATAGAAAAACTGTCATCCGCAGCAGTACAGAAGCAAAGGTTTCCAAGAATGCTGTCATTTCCTCGAAAACACAGCAGCTATGTGCTGACTGTGTCCGGTTTGCCCTCTTTTAATCCCATTAATGTTTCCATAGTATCTGACTCTAAACAGTGTGAATGACCATTCTGCACTATGGGCCTTTACTTTTACACAGATACTAGTTTTAAAAGATGTTAAAGTGGTCTGTTGGCTACATTATCATCTGCTGCACCTCTGTAATAATTAGATTGGCATTGACACAGTAAACTACCCCTCTGTGGACCTTCCATATTATTTACTCATCAGGTAATTAATTGTCACTTAACACTTATAACCCTTCATTCGATCGGCTCAGAGGCACATAGAGGAAGGATTTGGATCAGGGTGGGAAAATGGGGCTAAGGTCAGGCTGTGTTGTGTGTTGGCTGGATGAGTGGTGCTTGGCTTGGTGTTGCCTATGCCATGTTTGGGCCCCTGCCAGGTGTGTGATATGGGCAGGGTGCATGGAGTTGGCCTGGCATGCCTGTTATCTCCACACACTGACCACCGTGACCTTGTGTATGAGGGGCCAGAAAGGAAAACCTGCCGCACCGGCAGAAACATCTGCTAACTTCATGTGTGGTGGCAAGAGCGGCTGAGCTGTAGGAGGTGTACATACACACACACAGGGACGGACGCAACGCACACACATAAAACAATCTTGGGGCACAAACACAAACAAATGAAACAAACTATTTTGTCCTTTGATAGCTCTCCCTGTAACAGGGGAAAACATACCTTTTAAAACAGTTTACCTACTCAGAGAAAATGCTCATGCAGAAAAGTGTCCTGAGGGGTTAGAAAGATCTGTGCTCATTCTCTCTATATCTTTATAAACACATTTCCTCCTGCAGGATGCCTGTCCCGCATCAGAACCACTTTTTCTCTCTGTGTGGTCTGATGTATGCCATTATTATGTATGAGCCAAATCCCTGTAATTCTCTATATTTGCTCTACTGTTGTAGTGGAGCTGCCTTTGGGGGCAGTGGCGTAGAGTAACATTCCTTTTTCACTCCCTCATTGGCCAGTCTGACGCGGCTAATGACATCATCACCAGGGACATTGTGACCCTGTTTCCCTCACTGCAAACTATAACTACAGCACCGGAACCAACCCATGAGTTTTCAGCAACTCCGCATGAATAAGTAATTAACACACTGTATTTTTCAAGAATATCTATGAAAGATGAGCTGTGGTATGTGTGTGTGTGAAATCACTGAGTCTATGAACAGCCTAAATTAGTTTAATTCAGCCAACTGTTGTGTTTCATAGAAACTACACCAGCATTCTGTATGAAACTCCAAAACCGACGTCTCCACCTCTTGTTCTCCTTGACGGAGACTTTGATCTCACATCCCGCCCTGTATTGTTGATATTTTTTAAACCCAAAGCCCACTCTGTCTCTTCCAGTAGACTAATATTTGTATTTCCTCCACGTACTTCTCGGCCGCGAACCATCTGATTGGAGCTTTTCAGAAACATAAACTTCCCCTGATGATGTGTGTCGCTTGATTACAGATAGTTAAAGATCCTAAACACAATTCCAAATAGTTAACTTAAATGTAAATATTTCTCTTTGACCACATTCATCATCATGCCTGCTTAGTGGAGTAGTTATTATTGTCATTATTCATTTGTGTTATGCTGGAAAGCACCGGGCCAGTCATATACTGTAGTTTGCATGATATTTACAATGGGAATTCCAGCTCTAGGAAACAACATGACCACCTACATTTAGTCTCTATCATCAGAATACTGGGTTATTTCATTTTCAAATAATCATTGGCTTGTTTTAGTTGAATTTTGACGCCGAAACGGACGACAAGAATTGAAAGACAATGGTAAGGCATTCACCTGGGCAATCAATAAATCAACTGGATTACGGACTTGCAGTGATTTGTTCAGGCAAGGACTTATTTGTTGTTTGGCCCTGTGTTGTTCCTGGGCTCTAATATGCTGTCATCCAGGTGATGGCTGTTACCATGGTCCCCGAGCAGGACTCTGGTTCGTAGAGGAGTCTCGATGAAATGTAAATAGATGGTTTAAGAGGCTCCACTTTGTCATATCATTCTCTTATGAGTATTTATGGTAGTCAGTGTGAGGGTGGGCGTGCGTGTCTATGTGTGTCTGTGTGTGTGCGCGTGTGTGTGAGTGGATACGTGAGTGATCATGTAAATGTAAGGGTGTGTGTTTGTGTATGTGTATGTGTATGTGTATGTGTGTGTGTGTGTGTGTGTGTGTGTGTGTGTGGGTGTGGGTGTGGGTGTGGGTGTGGGTGTGGGTGTGGGTGTGGGTGTGGGTGTGGGTGTGGGTGTGGGTGTGGGTGTGGGTGTGTGTGTGGGTGTGTGAGCGAAAGTGAGAGACTGAATGTGAATATATGTGTGTATCCCTTTCTAACTATGGGTAATGATTGTGTGTCACAGAGTCCAATTTTGCCGGTGTGATGGAAGTCATAATAGTTGTGGAGAGCAGGTCTGATTGAAGTCTGTTTGTAACCCTGTGAGGCACAGCGGTATGTGTATGAGTCAGGTCTGAGCCAGCCGGATGGGCAATCAGGGTTGAGTCGGGAGGATCCGTGCAGGGCTTGTTCAATCAGCATGTATATGAGCCCCACTCAGCAGGTCACAAGGCTATGCATTTAATGAGCAGCTCATACCACGGCCAACTTTGTATCCCTCCCGGAAGCTTGTGGCCAATGTTTTGCTCTCTCTCACTCTTTTTTTCCCTTTCTTTCTTTCTTTCTTTCTTTCTTTCTTTCTTTCTTTCTTTCTTTCTTTCTTTCTTTCTTTCTTTCTTTCTTTCTTTCTTTCTTTCTTTTTTTCTTTCTTTCTTTCTTTCTTTCTTTCTTTCTTTCTTTCTTTCTCTCTCACTCCCCTCTCCATCCATCACATTCACACATTCAGAGAGAAAATTACTGTGACACTGGAAGAAATAGCGCTAAAGCTCTGTAGATGGCAGTGTAGCACAAAGTTCATGCCTGCCACAGTATATACTGTATGTATGTATGTATGTATGTATGTATGTATGTATGTATGTATGTATGTATGTATGTATGTATGTATGTATGTATGTGTGTGTGCATGAATGTATGTATGTATGTATGTATGTATGTATGTATGTATGTATGTATGTATGTATGTATGTATGTATGTATGTATGTATGTATGTATGTATGTATGTATGTATGTATGTATGTATGTATGTATGTATGTGTGTAAAAGCAAACTACTGATAACTAAGACAAATCCTTTTAGTAGAGGCATGCAATGCATTCCTAAAATAACTGTGTTTAAGCTTACCATTTAGCCTAGTCCTCTTGACGTCAACACACACACACACATCACAGACAAACTGAAAGGGTCCACCCACACAGACAGTTTGAGAAGAAGGCGCAACAGTGCCTTTTCAACCTCAGGAGGCTGAAGAAATTTGGCTTGTCACCTACAACCCTCACAAACTTTTACAGATACACAATTGAGAGCATCCTGTCGGGCTGTATCACCACCTGGTACGGCAACTGCACCGCCCACAACTGCAGGGCTCTCCAGAGGGTGGTGCGGTCTGCACAACGCATCACCGGGGGCAAACGACCTTCCCTCCAGGACACCTACAGCACCCAATGTCACAGGAAAGCCAAAAAGATCATCAAGGACAATAACCACCCAAGCCACTGCCTATTCACCTCACTACCATCCAGAAGGTGAGGTCAGTACAGGTGCATCAAAGCTGGGAATGAGAGACTGAAGAATAGCTTCTATCTCAAGGCCTTCAGACTGTTATTTTGATTTGACACATACACACACATACGTTCGTCATCTGATACGGTTTATATATTTCCCCATGTAAATCAAACTAAATAACCAGCTTAAAACGATTCAATTATTAAATGTTTTATGACGATATGTGTGTGTGTGTGTGTGTGTGTGTGTGTGTGTGTGTGTGTGTGTGTGTGTGTGTGTGTGTGTGTGTGTGTGTGCGTGTGTGTGTGTGTGTGTGTGTGTGTGTGTGTGTGTGTGTGTGTGTGTGTGTGTGTGTGTGTGTGTGTGTGTGTGTAGGGTGGCAAAGTTCCAGGAACTTTCAAAGAATTCCCTGGTTTTCTGGAAATTCTAGTTGGAGGATTCCCAGAATGAAGACGGAATAAGCAGGACATCTGGAATCCCATGTGCAGGAGTGTCATGCCCCCCAAAAATCTGAAGGGGCACAAAGTACATGAAGGTGGCTGGGGGGAGAAAGTTTGAACATTTTGAATTGAGAGACCTTGTTCCTGCAATTTAGAGCCATAATCATTATGCATTTTCTAGTCCCACAAAAAAAAATGCAACAAAGCACCTATGTAAAGCACCCAATTCTGTCACTCAAAAATGAATTCCAATGTCTGCCTGCCAGCTGAAACTAATATCCAATGTGTGTGCGTGTGTAGGCTAGATACCACTCCCACTCTGAAGCGTAGGCTAATGTAGCCTACTGACGTTACGTGATTGAGAAATTAGGAAGAGAGATTTTTTATTCGAGAAGAATGGATTTACTTTTTCTAGTTAAGGATACTATAGATATTATGTTTCACATTAGATTTATTAACTACAAAAAGGAAAAATGTGTTTTTATTTGAATTCTGGTGCCACGCTGCACACACAATCTTGTTAGCTCTCTATCGAGCGAGCTCTGGTCTAACGTTAAGCCAACTCTCTGAGGTTTAAAGACCTTTAAAGTTCTTTCCTAGAAGCCGCTTCTCTGTACAGTAGGTCGAATTCTGTGAGCCTAATTCAGATAATGCATGTCATAACAACTTCAAACCAATCCTCCTCCTCTACCCCAAATGTCTGTTAAATCTCATACCCTGCACTTGTCTGTCCAATGCATGTAAACAACTATAGCTTGCCGCTCCATTGCAAGCTGCTCAATCTGCACTGATTGGTGAAATAATTTAATGTCGAGCCAAACGTAAAAAAACCCCATCAATTTCAGAGGTTTAAAAAGGAACAGAAAAGAACGATATAAACTGTAACTTTTTTGGGGTTCTAACAAGTTCATAACTTTATTCTGCTGGTCGGAACAGTGGAACGGAACGAGGGAAAAAATGGTTCTGTTCAGAATCAAAGACTTGGAAAATAATTTAGGTTCCAACCCCTGGTCAAAAATATGTACAATTTTCTGCATATCTAAGCATACCTCTTGAACTGTCTGTGTTCTACTGACTGGTGGTTATTTTCTTAGAGAAACCAATCATGCATCTCTGCATTTCTGCTCAAATCTGGCTAAAAGATTGAAAGGAATGTGAGTCTTATTCAGTACATTTAGTAATTGCTTGCTTTTCTAAAGTCTACCGATCTTGCCAGGAGGCATGCCAGCTAAGATAGTTAGATAAGCTAGCTACTCTAACTTGCTTGATAGCCTGAAATGGCTTCTTGGTATCTAGTTATGAGGTTGGGAGATTGGGAACCTATCTGGGATAGCTAAAGCCAACTTCATAAAATTGCTAGGTGGATAGTAGTATTACAGAGAAACAACAATAAAATGTAACCCAAAAATATTTTTTCAATATTAGATTTTTTTACAGGAAAAATCAGTGGGCATGACGGCTCTGCCTGTGTGTGTGTATGTGTGTGTTTGCACGTGTGAGTGTGTCTCTGATGAGGGGTGATGGAAACAGCAGATTCCTTCTCATCCGCTCCATGTGCTGTTTGGGAGGACAGGCCCACTCAGTCAGCCAGAATAAACTAAAGTCCTGAATTAATTTGCATTCATGTACATCTCTAAATGTCTTCCACTGTGTTCCTCAAACAGAGACATGACTGTGAGGAGCTGCATGTTCCAGAGTGAGCTGGGCAAAATGAGATGAACATAGCATTATGGTCTATAGGGAAAGCGGAAGAGATTGAAGGGATATTGATGGACACAAGAAAGAAGGACAGCAAGGATCAAAGATGAGGGGAAGAGCGAGAGAGGATAACAGAGAAGATATTGATATAGACAGAAGAAAGTGAGTTTAGCGAGGGGAAGAAGGGAGAGATAAAGTCAGAGTGAGCTGAGAGGGAAATAGAGAGATGGGAGTAAAAAGAGGGAGGGCTCTGTGTTAAGTTTTGGGAGACGGATGTGACCCAGTGGTTAGTCATGTCCCCTGTGGGGTCTGGGGGCCAGCGGCCCCTTTCTGGCTCTCTCTGGGTCTGTCGGGCGCACCGTTCCACTCTGCTCTCCTCTGCTCTCCTCTGCTCTTTTCTCCTCCACATCTGGAGTCTGTTAATTGTCACCAGAGCCAGGGCCCATGGCATTACACCTCCCCCCAAAAATGCACAGGATCAGAGTTTTCAGAGAGAAAGGGATAAACAGTCAGGGTCTAGGCTGTGTTTAATTCTTGCGTATAGGCACATCATTTTTTTGCCTACTATGTGTAGTAAATGAGCAGTCTGAGGCATACCTCATGTATGATACAGCAGCCGTCTAAATGACCTGACCTCAATAGACTAACCTAAATATCTGAAACTACTCTGAGTTTGAGTCAACACTAAATCTTATTGGAAAGGAAATGTGTTGATCTAGATTTAAGCAAAAACACATTTTTGGAAGTAAAACTAGTTTTGCGCAACTGTTTGATAATTCTCAGCATATCTCTGGGTTGGTCTCCCCACTGCTGATATAACAACCTCCACTCTTCTGGGAAGGCTTTCCACTAGATGTTGGAACAATGCTGTGGGGACTTGCTTCCATTCAGCTACAAGAGCATTAGTGAGGTCTGGCACTGATGTTTGGCGTTCCAATTCATCCCAAAGGTGTTTGATGTGGTTGAGATCAGGGCTCAGTGCAGGCAAGTCAAGTTCTTCCACACCAATCTCAACAAACCATTTCTGTATGGACCTCGCTTTGTTCACTGGGGCATTGTCATGCTGAAACAGGAAAGGGCCTTCCCCAAACTGTTGCCACAAAGTTGGAAGCACAGAATCGTCTAGAATGTCATTGCTTGCTGTAGCGTTAAGATTTCCCTTCACTGGAAATAAGGGGCCTAGCCTGAACAATGGAAAACAGCTCGAGACCATTATTCCGCCACAAAACTTTAAAGTTGTCATTATGCATTGGGTAGGTAGAGTTCTCATGGCATCTGCCAAACACAGACTCGTCCGATAGACTGCCAGATGGTGAAGCATGATTCATCTCTCCAGAGAAGGGGTTTCCACTACTCCAAATGACGCTTGGCATTGCGCATGATGATCTTAGGCTTGTGTAGGGCTGCTCGGGCATGGAAACTCATTTCATGGAGCTCCTGACGAACAGTTCTTGTGCTGATGTTGCTTCCAGAGGCAGTACTTGGCGGTCCAATTCTGTGAATTTGTGTGGCCTACCACTTCGCGGCTGAACCATTGTTGCTCCTAGACGTTTCCACTTCACAATAACAGACACCTACAGCTGACCGGGGCAGCTCCAGCAGGGCAGAAATTTGATAAATTGACTTGCTGGAAAAGTGGCATCCTATAACGATGCCACGTTAAAAGTCACTGAGCTCCTCAGTAATGCCATTCTACTGCCAATGTTTGTCTAGAATGGAGATTGCATGGCTGTGTACTCGATTTAATACACCTGTCAGCAACAAGTGTGGCTGAAATAGCCAAATCCGCTAATTTGATGGGTGTTTCGCATACTTTTGTATGTGCCTTCGGAAAGTATTCAGACCCCTTGACTTTTTCCCATTTTGTTAAGTTACAGCCTTATTCTAAAAAATATTTGTTTTTAATCCTCAGCAATCTACACACAATACCCCATAATCACAAAGCGAAAACAGGTTTATAGACATTTTTGCAAATGTATTACAAATAAAAAACAGAAATACCTTATTTACATAGGTATTCAGACCCTTTTGCTATGAAACTCAACATTGAGCTCAGATGCATCCTGTTGCCGTTGATCATTCTTGAGATGTTTTTACAACTTTATTGTAGTCCACCTCTGGTAAATTCAATTCATTGGACATGATTTGGAAAGGCACACACATGTCTATATAAGGTCTGATAGTTGACAGTGCATGTCAGAGCAAAAACCAGGCCATGAGGTCGAGGGAATTATCTGTAGAGCTCCGAGACAGGATTGTGTCGAGGCAAAGATATGGGGAAGGGTAACCAAAACATTTCTGCAGCATTGAAGGTCCCCAAAACACAGTGGCCTCCATCATTCTTAAATGTAAGAAGTTTGGAATCACCAAGACTCTTCCTAGAGCTGGCCGCCCAGCCAAACTGAGCAATCGGGAGAGAAGGGCCTTGGTCAGGGAGGTGACCAAGAACCTGATGGTCACTCTGACAGAGCTCTAGAGTTCCTCGATGGAGATCGGAAATCCTTCCAGAAGGACAACCATCCACCAATCTTTCCCTGGAAGCCACTCCTCAGTAAAAGGCACATGACTGCCTGCTTGGAGTTTGCCAAAAGGCACCTAAAGACTCTCAGAACATGAGAAACAAGATTATCTGGTCTAATGAAACCAAGATTGAACTCTTTGGCCTGAATGCCAAGCGTCACGTCTGGAGGAAACCTGGCACCATCCCTACGGTGAAGCATGGTGCTGGCAGAATCATACTGTGGAGGTGTTTTTCAGCGGCAAGGACTGGGAGACTAGTCAGGAGCGAGGGAAAGATGAACGGAGCAAAGTACAGAGAGATCCTTGATCCAGAGCTCTCAGGACCTCAGACTGAGGTGAAGGTTCACCTTCCAACAGCCAAGAAAATGCAGGAGTGGCTTCGGGACAAGTGTCTGAAATTTCTTTGAGAGGCCCAGCTAGAGCTCAGACTTGAACCTGATCCAACATCTCTGGAGAGACCTGAAAATAGCTGTACAGCAACGCTCCCCATCCAACCTGACAGAGCTTGAGAGGATCTGCAGAGACGAATGGGAGAAACTAAGCTTGTAGCGTCATACCCAAGAAGACTCGAGGCTGTCATCGCTGCCAAAGGTGCTTCAACAAAGCGCTGAGTAAAGCGTCTGAATACTTATGTAAATGTAATATTTCAGTTTTTAATTTTTAATAAATGAGCAAGCATTTCTAAAAAACTGTTTTTTTGTCATTATGGGGTATTGTGTGGATTGATGAGGGGAAAAACAATTTAATCAATTTTAGAAGAAGGCTGTAACCAAACAACATTTGGAAAATGTTGAGGGATCTGAATACTTTCCGAAGGCACTGTATAGTGTAGATAGATAGATAGATACGGATTTAGGATTGTCTGTATTCTCTCCTTTACAGTTTGTGCTACAGTACACACATCTCTGATTAGGTAATCATGGCCACAGGGCAGGGCAACCACTCAGTACAAAAAGCTGAGATGCTCAACTGAATATTTATCCAGAGCTGGTTTCATAACCATCTAAATAACCATCCCAAATATTGGTCAAATTAATGTATAATGACAGAAGGAAAATGTATACGGCTCATGCATACATGCATACGTGCGCACCCTCATGTCTGAGAAGATGGCTTTACAGAAATCTTCTCTGTGTGTGTGTATGTGTGTGTCTGTGAGGGTGTGTGTTCGTGTGTGTGTTTATATATGTACGTCTGTGTGTCATCAGTGTTGTGGCCCAGGGGATTAGGGGTTAGCAGACACCTCTGGGAATGTGTTTAACATCAGGAGGCGCTGATGACGGATTTGAACGCCGGTCAGTCACCGGGGGAGATAAACACGCCATTCATCTTGTGTTGTCAGGGAGATGACTCCAGTGTCCACACCGAGACCGTTCCCTAACGGCCCCACATAGCAGTGATCCCCCACCAAGCAGACTGCTAACCGGCTGCAGGTTTCAGGATCCAATACTTTCAAATGGTCAGCCATGGTGCAGAGAGCAGAGAAAGAAAAGGGGACTGGGGAGATGAATGGTGGTGTTGATGTGAGGGCATAAGTGTGCCATGTGTATGCATGGAGTTCCTGATACGATGTACTTTGAGTGTGGATGTGTTTTTTATTATGCCGTGTAATGGCAAAAAGATTTATGTCTCTGTGTTCTAATTTTAACTATCTGTGTACGTGCTGTGAAAGTGTATGATTCATCAGTGTCCAGTGTGCATGTGTGTATGTTTATTGCATACCTGCGTGCATACACAGTTGAAGTCTGAGGTTTACATACACCTTAGCCAAATACATTTAAACTCAGTTTTTCACAATTCCTGACATTTCATCCTAGTTAAAGTTCCCTGTCTTAGGTCAGTTAGGATCACCACTTTATTTTAAGAATGTGAAATGTCAGAATAATAGTAGAGAGTAGGATTTATTTCAGCTTTTATTTCTTTCATCACATTCCCAGTGGGTCAGAAGTTGACATTCACTCAATTAGTATTTGGTAGCATTGCCTTTATATTGTTTAACTTGGGTCAAATGTTTCAGGTAGCCTTCCACAAGCTTCTACAACAAGTTGGGTGAATTTTGGTCCATTCCTCCTGTTGGAGCTGGTGTAACCGAGTCAGGTTTGTAGGCCTCCTTGCTCGCACACGCTTTTTCAGTTCTGCCCACAAATTTTCTATGGGATTGAGGTCAGGGCTTTGTGATGGCCACTCCAATACCTTGACTTTGTTGTCCTTAAGCAGTTTTGCCACAACTTTGGAAGTATGTTTGGGGTCATTGTCCATTTGGAAGACCCATTTGCGACCATGCTTTAACTTCCTGACTGATGTCTTGAGATGTTTCTTCAATATGTCCACATAATTTTCCTTTCCACATGATGCCATCTATTTTGTGAAGGGCACCAGTCCCTCCTGCAGCAAAGCACACTCACAACATGATGCTGAAACCCCCGTGCTTCCCGGTTGGGATGGTGTTCTTCGGCTTGCAAGCCTCTCCCTTTTTCCTCCAAACATAACGATGGTCATTAACGCCAAACAGTTCTATTTTTGTTTCATCGAACTAGAGGACATTTCTCCAAAAAGTATGATCTTTGTCCCTTTCAGGCCTTTCAGGTTATGTTGATATAGGACAAATTTTACTGTGGATATAGATACTTTGTACCTGTTTCCTCCAGCATCTTCACAAGGTCCTTTGCTGTTGTTCTGGGATTGATTTGCACTTTTCGCACCAAAGTACGTTCATCTTTAGGAGACAGAACGTGTCTCCTTCCTGAGCGGTATGACGGCTGCGTGGTCCCATGGTGTTTAAACTTGCATACTATTGTTTTGTACAGGTGAACGTGGTACCTTCAGGCGTTTGGAAATTGCTCCCAAGGATGAACCAGACTTGTGGAGGTCTACAATTTTTTTTCTGAGGTCTTGGCTGATTTTTTTTGATCTTCCCATGATGTCAAGCAAAGAGGCAGTGAGTCTGAAGGTAGGCCTTGAAATACATCCACAGGTACACCTCCAATTGACTCATGTCAATTAGCCTATCAGAATCTTCTAAAGCCATGACATCATTTTCTGGAATTTTCCAAGCTGTTTAAAGGCATAGTCAACTTAGTGTATGTAAACTTCTGACCCACTGGAATTGTGATACAGTGAATTATAAGTAAAATATTCTGTCTGTAAACAATTGTTGGAAAAATTACCTGTGTCATGCACAAAGTAGATGTCCTAACCGACTTGCCAAAACTATACTTTGTTATATATAATTTGTGGAGTGGTTGAAAAACAAGTTTTAAAGACTCCAACCTAAGTGTATGTAAACTTCCGACTTCAACTGTATGTCTGAGGTCTGGCTGTGTGTGTGTGTATCTGTGTGTGTGGGGGGTTCACGGTGGAAGGAGTAACAGTAAAATATCTCAGAGGCTGTCCGTCATAAAGCTAATGACTTCAGCAGACTGAGCATGGCTTTTGGCTTTTCCCCACTGCTGACACCAACACCCATAAAACGCTGCATGTTTGGAATGCAGAACATGATTTTGTGGAAAAGAACAGCAACAGACAGATCACAGAGAAGCCTTGAACACTCACTAAAGGGGTTAGACGACGGTTGCGTTAGACTCTCTCTGAGACCAAGACCCAGAGTAGGTTCCATTGCTGTCGTTCTGGGCTGGCTGGAGACTGAGCCCCATGTAGACCCATAAACAGTGAAGGGGTGATGAATTAAAGGTCCAATGCAGACGTTTTATCAAATTATTTATGGGTAACAGTTAAGTACCTTACTTAATTGAAACAAAAATAGTAAAGAGCAATTTCTCAAGCAAGACTCTTCCTAGGACTGTCTGGGAGTGGTCTGAGTGGGGAAGCAAAAACTAAAAACTAGCTGTTATTGGCAGAAAAGTCTGGCAATGTCACCAGACAGACCAAAACTCCATCCCACCAAAACAGGCGGTCTTTTCAAACAGCTCTTACACTTAAAGGGCATTAGCATAATTGTCACAATTTCACAGTATTATTCCAACCTCATTGTGTGGAAATATATAAAAAACACAGAAAAATCACATTAAAGCCCAGTCGGTCAGTCAGTTTAGCAGGATGTAGAGTGATTGGTGGGTGTCCCAGGTCCAGTTGGGCCTGGGAAGGAGGCTGGATGATATATGGGCCGCTACGACTGTCACAGTGTTTACAATAGGTCAGCACAGCATACCAGTCCCCCTGACCTCTAACCCCTGACCCCAGGGTGAAGTTAGGGTCAGTTTGCCAGGTTCAAAAACAGAGGAGAACCCAAACCCGAAATCAGTGAAGTCCCACAGGCCTGAAACAAGTCTAAAAGGAAGGAGAGGAAGAGAGTGTGTGAGTGACTGACTGAGTGAGTTGGTGAGAGACAAAGTCTGAAAAGTTAGCTACTTCAACATTTTGGAAAGTTTGTTGAGAGAGTGAAAACAATAAACGAAACAGAGAGTAAAAGTGCATTTTTCAGATGATTATAAAAGAGTAGATTAAAATCAAATACAGTCAAGTAATAGGTTCAAGAAGTTGAAGTAAAATAATAGAAGTTAATGTGAGAACATGTAACAAATTGTGAAGCAACATGTGATAACACAAAACTACCATTGTGACAACATGTGATAACATGAAACTACCACTGTGACAACATGTGATAACATGAAACTACCATTGTGACAACATGTGATAACATGAAACTACCATTGTGACAACATGTGATAACATGAAACTACCATTGTGACAACATGTGAGAACATGAAACTACCATTGTGACAACATGTGATAACATGAAACTACCATTGTGACAACATGTGATAACATGAAACTACCATTGTGACAACATGTGAGCACGTGAAAAGATGATCTTGTGAAATAAATTTGACAACATGGGATGCAAAATGAAACTACACCTGACAAAATTGAAGCATGTGAAAACCCATGTGACAAACGAAATTGAGAATATTTGACATTAAAAGGCATCATTTACATTAATTCAATTTAAACAATCATGGTTCCCTGCAGGTTTTGTCTAGTTCCCTGGTTTGTTGCAGGGACGTACCCAAGAAGGTTTTTAGGACATTCTTAGAACGTTATGTCATGGTCCCGTGGAGGTTTTTGTCTAGTTGCAGTGAAAATACAGTTAATCTACAACAAGTGACTATATTTTTACAGCTAAATGAAGGTGTTAATGTTAAAGGACAGTATGCTGCTGTATGCTGATTACTTGGGACTCAACCTCACTTGGGATTTGAAATCTAAACCTTTTGGTTGAAAGCTACCTGAAGTTCCTGCAGCGTCACCAGGTCTGCCGACATAAAGGAGATTGGCTATACATACATTGCCAAGAATGCATTTCTGCACTTTTCCTAAAGTATATACAACTGCTTGAAGGTGTTATTTCTATGAAATTACAGTAGGCTGCTGTATTCTGATTTCAATTAGTGCAAAAAATATTGTAACATTTTGCACTGTGACCACACTTGGGACCTAAACTTATAACTTCTTGGTCACTAGCAACCTGAAATATCCTGCTACATGTCCTGCTACCCCATCAGTTCTGTGAGCATAAAAGAGTTATAGCCACAGACTTATTGGCAAGAACACATTTCTGCACTTTGCTAAAAGCTGCCCAGACTCAAGTAAATAGTTCTAGCAGTGTTCAAGGACACTCGACATAGAATATACATGAAAACTTACGGGACTGAACTTGCGACCTCTTGTTTGAGTGCATCGATGTTTCTGCAGTACTACCAGTACCATACTTATTGCTTGGAACATGTATTAATATAAAATAAGGGTATGGGTAGGGTACAGTGTTGTTCCCTGGGATACTTCATAGGTACACATATGAACTCACATGGTACAGTTCAGTACCTTGTACGTATAATGAGACATTTTTCAAGCTAATATTTTGAATATAAGGTATGATCATCACTGTGCTTTGATAGGTGAGGGCAATGTACTGGTGGTCAAATAGATGTATATTTGTGCCAACCGTCAGTGTAAGTGTTGTAGCAGTTTAAGTGTTTTATGGTTATGCCAATGCAAGTTGAGCACACCCTTTGACATGGTATCTTCTGAAAACTTTGTAAGCGCATGTGTCATCAATGAGCTGCACTGTAAAGATGTTAGTGTGCATTTTCCAGTAAATGAATGGCAACTTGTTGCTGAAATGTGTAATTTCTTAACTGAAAACTATTTGTCAGAAAGTTTTTGTAAATTTCACAATAACCTACAGGCAACGTGCTGTCACTATCAATACATGCCAGTAACCTACTGCGTTGACAACATGCAACATTATTTGCTGATTGGCAGTAGTGATGGGAAATGAAGTGTTGAGGCTTTAAAGCCAATTGTGTCAAATAGGTTAATTACTCAAGACTTTGATCAACACAGTGTTCACTAGTGGCACCTGCTGGTGAAAGGAATTTAGAACAGCCATATTATTATAGATGATGTCCCACACACTGTAGTGTGTGCGCAGAGTAGCCTTTTGTATTTTACTGAAACCAATACCAAACCGATCAGGTGGTTGTTCAATGAAGCAAAGCTTCGGACGTCATTGATCACATGTTTCTGATAAAGTGATACAGGCATCGGCGTACTGCTTCGAAGTAAACTGCTTAGTAATTTCGACGCATGCCTTGGAGCTCTGGTATAAAACGTAACATTACTAACTGGCAGCATACTGTAGCAGTGGCAGTCTATCAGAATATTGGAAGCGTGGCTTTCAGTTAGCTCTTTTCGGTCTCCCATGAGAGGGAATGTCATCCTAGTTAATGTGCTCTGTTGTATTCAGTTCATAAACACTATGCTAATACACGATCTGGTATCACAAGCACTTATGTCAGCATTTAACAAAGCTGGAGAACAAAGGTCCATACAATTTACAGATAGTCACCTTGTCATTGTACTACTCACTTCTCTGCCACACCATCAGGTCAGTAAGTGTGACAGATCAGCTACAGTAAGTTACTGTGCATTTTACAATAATCCACTTACAGCTAGTTGTCATTAAATCATTGAAAATTAAACATGAACTTTCTGTGAACCAAATGACATTAATCTACTGGAACAGCACAAAACAATCTCTTACAGAAACTGCATAATTGACAGTGTCAAAAGAGGCGTTCAACCACTTAAACTGATACAACGTTTCCACTGATGGTTGCCACAAATACAACATATTTTAGACTATGCCCTCAAATATGCTAAAGAACCCCCGCCAGCACATTGCCCACACCTACATTTCAAAGTGCAGTGATGAATGTATCTTATACTGAATATGTTGGGTAAATATGATTTTACCATTATATTAGATTATCCGCAAATGTACCATAAAAGATACCGACCAGTACCATATGAGTTTCTATGTTCACCTCTGAAGGAACCTTTTGTAAACCAGGGAACAACATTGTACCGTAACCATACAATGATTTTTGTGTGTATGTACAGTACCGGTCAAAAGTTTGGTCACCTACTCATTCAAAGGTTTTTCTTTATTTGTATTATTTTCTACATTGTAGAATAATAGTGAAGACATCTAAACTATGAAATATCACATGAAAACTATGAAATAACACATGGAATCATGTAGTATACAACAAAGTGTTAAACAAATCAAGATATATTTGAGATTTGAGATTCTTCAAAGTAGCCACCCTTTGACAGCTTTGCACATTCTTGGCATTCTCTCAACCAGCTTCATGAGGTAGTCACTTGGAATACATTTCAATGAACAGGTGTGCCTTGTTAAAAGTTCATTTGTGGAATTTCTTTCCTTCTTAATGCGTTCGAGGCAATCAGTTGTGTTGTAACAAGGTAGGGGTGGTATAGAGAAGATAGTCCTATTTGCTAAAAGACCAAGTCCATATTATGGCAAAAACAGCTCAAATAAGCAAAGAGAAACAACAGTCCATCATTACTTTAAGACATGTCAGTCAATACGGAAAATTTCAAGAACTTTGAACGTTTCTTCAAGTGCAGTCACAAAAACCATCAAGCGCTATGATGAAACTGGCTCTCATGAGGACCACCACTGGAAAGGAAGACCCAAGGTTACCTCTGCTGCAGAGGACAACTTCATTAGAGTTACCAGCCTCAGAAATTGCAGCCCAAATAAAAGTAACGGACACATTTTAACATCAACTGTTCAGAGGAGACTGCGTGAATCAGGCCTTCATGGTCGAATTGCTGCAAAGAAACCACTACTAAAGGACACCAATAATAAGAAGAGACTTGTTTGGGCTAAGAAACACAAGCAATGGACATTTAGACTGGTGGATATCTGTCCTTTGGTTGGATGAGTCCAAATTTGAGATTTTTGGTTCCAACCGCCGTTTCTTTGTGAGACGCAGAGTAGGTGAACGGATGATTTCCGCATTTGTGGTTCCCACCGTGAAGCATGGAGGGGGAAGTGTGGGGGTGCTTTGCTGATGACACTGTCTGTGATGTTTTTAGAATTCATGGCACACTTAACCAGCATGGCTACCACAGCATTCTGCAGCAATACGCCATCCCATCTGGTTTGTGCTTAGTGGGACTATCATTTGTTTTTCAACAGGACAATGATCCAACACACCTCCACACTGCGTAAGGGCTATCTGACCAATAAGGAAAGTGATGGAGTGCTGCATCAGATGACCTGGCCTCCACAATCACCTGACCTCAACCCAATTGAAATGGTTTGGGATGAGTTAGACCAAAGAGTGAAGGAAAAGCAGCCAACAAGTGCTCAGCATATGTGGGAACTCCTTCAAGACTGTTGGAAAAGCATTCCAGGTGAAACTGGTTGAGAGAATGCCACGTGTGTGCAAAGCTGCCATCAATGCAAAAGGAGGCTACTTTGAAGAATCTAAAATCAAAAAAAATATCTTGATTTGTTTAACACTTTTTTGGTTACTACATGATTCCATATGTGTTATTTCATCGTTTATATGTCTTCACTACTATTCTACAATGTAGAAAATATTAAAAATAAAGAAAAACCCTTCAATGTGTTGGTGTGTCCAAACTTTTGACTGGTACTGTATGTTCTTGGCAACAAATACGTATCTGGTGGCACCGCTGAGACATTAATGCACTCCAAAAAAAAGGTTGCAAGTTCAAATCCTGAGAGCATTTATAAAAAGTTAATGTCAATTGTACCTGAGCACGGCTACTTTTTTTGCTGAAGTTGTCAAATAATCACACAATTATTGACTTGATTCGGGGAGACTTTTAGCAATGCAGAAATGTATTCTTGCCAATAAATCGATGACCGATCTCTGTCATGGCCACAGACCTGGTGGCCTAGCTTGTTGCTGGCATCCCCCTTAAGGAAAAAACACATGATTTCACATGTGAAAAACATTTGTTTTTGGAGCACTTCACATGCAACATTTAATATGTGAAAACGTGTTTTTGGAACACTTCGCATGGGACATATAACATGTGAAAGCGTGTTTTGCGAACACTTCACATGAGATCATGTGCTTACATTTTGTCACGTGTAGTTTCATGTTTGCATCCCCATGTGTCACGTTTATTTCACATGAGATCATGTTTTCACACTAACTTCCCATCTTATATTTGATCTGACCCAGATTTGAAATCACAACCTCTGGATTTGAGGTGTGCTGATCTTTCTGAAGCACCACAAAGTCTGAAACATTCCCCAACACATTTGAGACACAAGTATAGGGACAAAGGGGAGTAGCAATTCAGCATGTCGGATACGAGGTGTATGTGTCAGGGGCTTCAAATGATCACGGATTACAAAAAGAAAGCCGCCGCCTAAACACCTTTTTCTCAAGCTTAGATCAGAACGACTTTGAGTGGCCTAGGAGAGCCTCTGAGGACAATGAGGGCTACATACTGACGGTCTCTACGGAAGACGTTTGTAAGTAATTCAAATGTGTTAACCCTCGCAAGGCTGCCGGCCCAAAACGGTATCCCTAGCCGTGCCCCCAGAGCATGTGCAGACCAGCTAGCGGTTGTGTTTTCTGACATTTTCTAGCTCAGGCTGTTATCCCCACCTGCTTCAAGATGTCCACTATCATCCCCGTGCCCAAGAAAGGAAAAGTAACTGAACTGAATGACTACCGACCCGTAGCACTCGCAAAGACTCGCAAAGACCACATCACCTCCTCCCTCTCCGACACACTCGACCCTCTCCAATTCGCCTACCGCCCGACAGATCCACCTACCACGCAATCACCATTTGCACTGCACACTGCCCTCACCCACCTGGACAACATGAATGCACATGTGAGGATGCTGTTCATAGACTACAGCACACCCACATCCTCATCAACGGGGACACCGTGGAGACGGTCAAAAACGTAAAGTTCCTCAGCATACACATCTCCAAGGAGCTGAAATGGTCAAACCACACAGACACCGTGGTAAAGAAAGCACGACACCGCCTCTTTAATCTCAGGAGGCTGAAGAAATTCAGCCTGTCCCCGAGGGTCCTCACTGTGTTCTACAGGAGCACCATCGAGAGCATACTGTCTGGCTGCATCACAGCCTGGTACGGCAACTCCGCCGCCGCTGACCGCAAGGCACTACAGTGGGTGGTACGCTCAGCCGAACGCACCATTGGGTGCACACTGCCTGCCCTCCAGGACAACTACAACACCAGGTGTCGCAGGAAGGCCAAGAAGTAGCACGAGCCACAGCCGGTTTCCCCCGCTTCCATCTTTCAGACGCCGGCAGTACAGCAGCATCATGCCTAAAACAAACAGACAGGCCAATAGCTTCTACCCCCAGACCATCAGGCGGAACAGCCATCACTAGTTATTTCATTGTTGTGAGTTCAAATCCCAGTTGAGGACACAATTGAATAATAATTAAACATACACAAAGTAGTCAAAGTGTGTCAAATATGTGTTAAACACTCTGTTAAAAGCACTGTGTGTGTATCATAATGGCTCATTTTTCTTGTCACACGTGAAGTGTTCCAAAAACACATGTGAAATATAAAATCATGTGGTTTTTCCATAAGGGTAATCAAGGAACAGTAAATGAAAAAAGAGAGAAATGTGAAAGAAAAGGTTAAATTAGTAAAATAGGGTAGGAGGGGTGGCATGACTAAATTAGTTAACCCCCTAATAAGTCATATCAGACTCTCCAGCCTGGTTAATTTTACAGCTCCAGTTCCTTATCTCCTCCCCCAGAGAGATTGGAGGGGTGGGGTTTGTTAGACCTCACACTAGGACCCTAGAAGGGTGTGTTGTTGGCTCAGGAGGGCATTGTTTTCAGAGACACCAGTGTAATTTCCGCCAATAGCTCATTATCATGATCCTGTAGCAGGGGGCATTGAGACCCATTAACATCTGGAAAATAATTAACACATCTGTCTCTATTTAGATAAGCAGCAGGGTCACAATGATGGCTATCATCTTCAGCCTCATCTTCATCATCATCTTCAGTTGTAGTATCCAGACATCACCCTCCAAATCTTCACTGAGAAAGTTGACTAGCAGAAGGACGCAGGCAATTATCCTGGCTACACCTTTAATAGGGCCTTGAGGTGAGATCCTGTACAGTAGATATTATGTTTATCTCAGTAGAGCCTGACTCTGGGGTGATTGTGACTGACCGAGAAGTCATCAACGTTTCAAGCAGGTCCCTATCACACGCCTTTGTTCTGGGACGGGTTACCTCCTGATGAGACACCACAGACAGACCCCGTCTGCATCCCGGATACCAGAGCTCGGTCCGTCTCCCGCTGTTACCCTGGTAACCAGATGCCAGGAGAGGGACAGGAGATGATGAGTTGTCATTTTTTAAATGAATACTCAAGGTATTTGTAAGTGAACTGTCGAAGGTAGATATGTGAAAATGAATAGTTATCTGGAGGTGAGCTTGACGTTTCATGTCAAGAGGGCTATTCCATGATATTATTTTTCTGACGTTGGTTTTACTGTCAGCCTGTCACAGGGGATGTGTTGTTTGGCATAAATTAAGTTGATACCTTTGATACATTTTGATTATGATTGATTTTTAATCAATGCACTAAGTTACATTGATCATGAAGACATACTGAAGTAGCTTACATCTACGAAAATTGTAATAACTGTTTTACTGTTTTACACATCAACACATTAATTCCACAACTCCATTAAGAAAGTCACTATATCCATTTAGTCAAGTTATTTGGATCCTAAAACAATACTCGCTGGCTCCATAATATAATTCCAAAAATAATCTGAATGTAGTGTATTGTTTAAATGAACAAAGTAGCATTGTCTCTGCCTTCATAATCAGCACCAAATTTCCATATTTCCTCTCCACTGCGCTCACTAAATCCAATGGGGTTACAAGGGGACAAATGCTGAATAATATTTTTTTCTTTGAAGACTGCTTGGTTTCTTTTTAAATGCTATGTTAATCTGTGCCTAGGATTCATGTCTAAGGTGTCTGTAATCGAGTGAATTAGCAAGATTATAAAACCAAACAAACCAAAAACTTTGCTGCACTAAATTTTTGGAGAGGAAGCAAGCTATATCTTGAAATTGTATGAAAGAGTGCTTTGCTGACCAGCGGATTAGATCAGGCCAAATGTTGATTGTCCCTGAAGCCAACAGAACCACAATGGCTGTTTTTCATAGCAGAGCTGGTTGCATCACAGAAACCAAGCCCCCAGGTATCCTCTTTCACGGGTTAGAGACCTCATTGTCACGCCACTGGTGATGACTTTTCAATGGCTCTCTCTAGGAAACAATTTAACGTTCCACTGACAAGGCTTTGCACTGGGGCCACTAAAGCACAGCAGCATAAGCCTTCCACAATATAAACAGTACACAACCCATGAAAATACCACACAAACCCGTCATAAACAGTCGTAAACAGCTAGGTGTGTAGTTTGTAGGTCAACTTCTAATAATGATTTATCACTGTCTGTGGTTGAGGGCTAAAATGCTGTCCATTCACAAAAGCTTAGCTAGTGAAGTCGACAGTGCTGCTTACCTTCATGCTCAGATTCTATCCCAAATAATAACGATAGAGGGCAGTATTTCCTTTTTCAATCCTGCTCTGACAGTGGTAGCTTAGCTAGAAAGTGAAATGGGCCTCATACACAGTCACTGGACTCAAATTGTCAAAAATTCAAGTCAGGTATTTTTTTTACCAACAATTTTTGCATATTACATGTTTTGCTTTATAACCGGACAGTTGTAGCATGCTATTTGTGAACGTTATTATTATTTTGTTATAACTAGTAGCTAGGTCTTTATATTTAATTTGTGTGAGCCATTATAATCAGGACCAAAGGATGTTGCAATTTTGATAGTTCAGATTTTCCTTAGATGGGTACTTATACAATAACACAATATGCTACTTACACGTAACACATTTATTACTGAAATCATTGTTTTATTTCTGATGCAAATGCTTGCTGGCTTGACAAGTTCACAAGGTCATACAAACAGAGCTGTCCATTTGTTATCCAGTGTGTTGTTACCCAGTCATCTGATTATATGTGCTCAGCCAACATGAAAAATAGCCTGTGACAAGCTACATGTCAGAATAGCCACCATATGTATCATGTAGATGCTGATTTATACCACAGTCAGCAACATGCTTGACAATAAAACAATCCTCTAATAATGCTCAGTGTAAACAGACATTTTCCGATTAGTGAATTAATGTAAATCCACAGTTTGAATACATCAGAACTATAATGGGTCTTAACCTTGGTCAGACAAAGTTGTCTCTCATTGGATGTTCTTCATAGTGACCCTGTCCAGTTTGATGTACCTGAGTAGGTTGAGGGATTAAGATGGAGATGCTGATAGACAGGTATAATCAGGATGGTTGACACCAGATTGTTCTGACTAGGATCAGGACGTCACTAGTCAACACTGTCCATCTCATTTTAAAGACTTATTCTTGACATGTCCCACTCTTTGGATTTCGATTAAGGCAGCCCCCCCACCTCTCTGATTCAGAGGGGTTGGGTTAAATGCAGAAGACACATTTCAGTTGAAGGCATTCACTTGTACAACTGACTAGGTATCCCCCTTTCCCTTTCCTTTCGTTCCCCCCTTCTCATTCTGCTCTTTCTTACTTATTCCTTCCATCTGTGCATTGTCCCTCTGAAATGACATCATTAGCTCAGTCAGGACTACTGCTTGGTGTGTAAAACCCTGCCCAGAAACATAACTGTATTCCCACTCCACCACCGAAAAGGAAGCTGTCAGCAGTACCACTTGAACGTGAAAAATGTTAATGGGAATTTTGGAATTTTGGCAATAAAGCCCTTTATCTACTTCCCCAGAGTCAGATGGACTTGTGGATGCAATTGTTATGTCTTTGCATGCAGTTTGAAGGAAGTTGCTAACTAGCGTTACCGCAATAACTTGAAGTCTATGGGCATCTGCTAGCATGCTAGTAGAAACCCATAGACTACCAGTCATTGTGCTAACGCTAGTTAGTATTTGCTCAAGAAACTACCTCTAACTTTCTTCGTACTGGACACAGAGGCATAAAAATGGTATCCACGAGTTCATCTGACTCTGGGGAAGTAGATAAAGGGCCTCATTGCCGAAATCCCAAAGTATCCCTTTAAGGCTTTTATCTTCATGGTCAAGGATAAAACATGTACCTTCTCATACAAGCGTGTGTGTGTGCTGCTCCTACACCGGGTGGGGGAGTTACTTAACTACTCTTCCTGATTTATTATCCTAATGAGTTTAAACCTTTCTCTTGAACTGAGCTCGAGAAAAATTGTTCATTATAACCTTATTCCATCTGCAAGTCCTTCATAGGATCTCTTTTTCAGAGAGCTTCATTGAGCTGTTAGCCTTTCTCTCTTGCTCTTGAGGATGTGTGTCTGCCTCTCTTAAGGAACTTACTAAGAGTGCTGCAGTCTTTGTAAGCTGCCTCATTTACCAAGAGTGCCTCTTTCCCCTCCGAGGCTCCTGGCCCTCCCAGCCATGTGCATCACAGTGCAACCCAACTGACTGACACTGTGAGTGATGCACTATTGGAACTAGAATTGCTATGAAACAAAACAAAAAAACAGAAATCTGATCAAGAGAAAAGAACAGTCTGTTTTCCATGTGGCTCACACTTGACATTCTCCTCTTTCAGAAGATCTTTGCTAGGCCGTGATATGGCTTTGATTATGTAAAAATGGCATTATCACACAATGTGCACTATACTAGCTCTCCAAAAGGGGATAGAGTCAGCACATTGGATGTAGGACATGCTCCTATCGCCTTGAAGGGGAAATCAGCTATGATCTCTACTCACTTTGACATCATTCTGAAGCTTGTGCTCCTTCTCAGCCTCTCAGTGCAGCTCTAGCATGACGATGACATCACTGCCCAACACTAAGCTTGCTTTGAAAAGTTTCCATCCGCTGGACACATCGAGGCCCACATCATCAGTATAGTCCGGTATCCAGTATGAGGTGGAGGTCAAGGGGCAAAAGGTCAGTTCAGGATCAGGTCAGCCAACAGTGAATGGTTTTCACCTAGACACAACCTTTACTGGCAACCAGGAGAAACACTTACAGCATCACTCCAAGAGATTAGGAGGCAAATCCCTTTCCTCGTGGCAATTTGCCTCTCCCTCTTTCTTTGACTAGACAAACGTTGGACTGTGACAGCTAGTAACTTAATATGGTTAGTTCTGTGGTGTTTTTAGTATCAGTGTACCCATGAATGCTTACGTGTGCTTTTTTCTTACTCCCAAACACAGTCAGCACAACTTGGACACACACACTGCCTCCCATAAGAGTCCAGAGGAGCAGACAGGACATATAGAAATGACAGGACCAAGGGTGGGCAGTGCTGTCAGGACAGCCCCGATCCAGACTAAACAGTAACCAGACAGGGACAGAGTTTACACAACTGCATAAGGCACTGAGAGATAAGACAAATATACACATGCGTAAGCCTTGCACATATAAAGACCAATCACTCACACGGACCTTCACGCCATTAGATAAACACACCTACATGTATTCATATTTGTAGGCCTACACTTAAACACATAGGTAGGTAAATGTTTCCTTTGCATATCCGGCGTAATCGCTGCACCTTTGAAGAGTTTTCATCTGTGTCTGTATGTTTCAGTCTGTGTGAGTGTATGTGAATTCATCTGAATGAATATGTTTTTGCTGCCTAGTTGGTCTGTCTGCATGGTCTGTCTGCGTGGTCTGTCTCTGTGGTGTGATGTGTATAATAGGAGGCTCAGTCTCTGTCATGGGAACCCCTCTGTGTCCTGGCGCTCTGCCAGTAACCCAAAACGCCTCGTCTTCGCTGCTGGTTTAGCTGTTGATCTCTGGAAGTGGTGCGGGAGGATCAGCGCTGCATTGGGAGGTACATAAATCACGGGATATGGTCGTTTTTATTGTGGTTGCATTTTTCCTTTATCTCTGGAGCGGGTTTAGAGGGGTTCAGCCTGCAATTGTCTGCTGCTCTACAAATGCTTTGCTGTTTTTCCCCACGCTAAAAAAAGGCATCTTACATGATGAAAAGTTGGTATCTATAACTCTGTTATGTACAAGAGGACTCACTCAAACACTGTCCTCTTGTCTACGTCTATTTGCCATAAATAGGAGATTAAGCCACATACTGTGTAGACACACAGGAAATCACTGAAACTCTTTGGTTTGTTTAATGAGTCATGCTCTCTAATCAGAGACAGAAGTTATGAGGACGTAAGCTACAGCCAGGGTGTAAAAATAATGGTGGCTTGTCTGGAGAACATGGGAAATTAATATTCATTCCTTCATGTTTTAGCACAGGGAGAATCGAGCAATGGTATTTACCCAAGGGTTCATTTAGCTGAATTATATCAGTGATGATAAACTTTATTTTTAGGGGCAATAACATGTTACATACAAACCATCCGTTTACTCTGTTTCTGCCAGGGTCCTGTGACTTGCACTGCATGCACTTT
Source organism: Salvelinus namaycush (assembly GCF_016432855.1). Lineage (NCBI taxonomy): Eukaryota > Metazoa > Chordata > Actinopteri > Salmoniformes > Salmonidae > Salvelinus > Salvelinus namaycush. The sequence continues at coordinate 27,926,829 of NC_052314.1, forward strand.
TCTAAAGTTCAGGAATGTCTCTGCACATGGGAGTCTCAGTAAAAGGCAGACAAATATAGCTTTTGGAAGTAAAGATCATTCACCTGATTCAGTTTTAGTTTACAAGCACCCAGACAACAGAAAGTGTCCGCTGCATTCACACAGAACAGACAGAACAGAGACGTTGTTCCGCCACTTCAGTACCAGCGTGTATCTTTGACCTCCAGGCCTACAGGCTTATCCTGCCTGCGGTGTTGTCACTCTATGTGGGGGCGTCCAAAATACCCCAGATACACCCCTCCACCCCACCCTACCCCGCCCGCCTGTAATAAAAAGTGATATGAATGTATGTGTCTTAATTCTGTTCTACTCATGTCTGTGGGTGGCAGAATTAGGCAGGGGGATAGAGAAGGGCCATTTAAATAGAAAACCGTGTCCAGTTTAACCAATCTCTCTAAGCCGATTTTTGGGGGGGGTCACATTGGCACCAATGGGGGATTAGTTTTGTTCCGATCAATGTCTGATTGAGATCTTTCTCTCTCCCATGGCCTCCCTCTGTCCTCAGAGAAAGCTTCCAACGTCGTGCGATTTGTACTTGGGTAAGAAGAAAGGCTCTTTCCTTCCATGGATGACAAAGACACACATTAGCTCAGTTTTGCTGTTTTTCTCTCCCCCAGCAGTAAATCTCCCGGCCTAAAGGATCAAATGTATGAAGACATAGCGAATGATGGCACCCCACGTCTTCCTGTCCTGACTGGAGGTCAGCTGTTAGTTCTACAGCTACTGTTGCAGAGGAGCTGCAAAACAGGTGGCTGCAGCAAATGTGTATCGGTATCAAAGTATGCCGGTGAGTATTTTGACTGGTGAATGATGTCTTTGTGTGTCTGTGTGATATGCTGTTACATGTTTATACGATAGTCTGGCGACCATGTGGTGTCACATTGAGGGAAGGTTTGGCATTACTTCCCACAGGGTTGGGTTGATAGATAACTTGGAACCACACCTCTGCTGTCTAGTAATGTCTAGCTGGCACAATCCATGACATATCAACAGAACTCTATTCACTGGGGTGAGCAGAACAGGTTCGAAAGCCCACAGTTCATATGCTTCTATAGCTAAGGTATAGGTGGCAGTGTAGGCTACATCCACTGGTATGTATGTTGCCATGTTGTAGGTACCATAGCCTACTGTATCATTGTCATTACCCATAGTCAGACACAAACAAACAAATGAACATACAAACACATGGAGCGAACAAAAATTAACGGTGGGGTTGTCGGTTACCTGAATGACACTGTAATCGTTTTTTCCTTCCGTCTGTCCACCGACCAAACACACCTTTATTATCAACATAAAAGACCTTCACACTCTCAGCTCTGTGTACACAAGCATACAAGCTCCGCTCAGCAAGGGTGAGAGGGAAGGAATAAACAAACATGTTTACTCTGAAAGTTTCCCAGCAGCAAGCTTGTATATTGGAATAAAAGGACCCATGATGGTTTATCTCAGTGAATATTTAGCTGACAGGAAAATATGTTGTGTATTGTCAAGAAAATGATGACTTAGTAAATATGGAATATCAATTTAGTTTATATTTGCAGTTGAATATAAATAGTGTTTACATTAGTTCTGGCAAAATGATTAGAGTTTTAGATCACAATGTTCCAAGAGGAGAATAGACTTCATGGAATTAAGTCACACATTTCAAATGCTGGAGCTGTTTGGTCATTTCTGTCCTTTGGATAACATTGTTTGGGGACACTCCCAATTAACTTTTTTTTATCTGGAGTATCGTAATCTATTTTCCAGGTGAAAACCAGTTACAGCATTGGCATCTGGGAATGGTTGTCCACTTGTATACTGATAGGTCAGGGTCACATGTTAGAGGCTAAATCTGGACTTGTCTGGGGGAGATATGGAAAACTCCCCTAGACAGTCACCTGTAACCCCAATGTCAGGCAGCAAAGTAGACCTCCTGACTAACTGGAGAGTAGAAAAACAAAGATACAATTCTAAAGTACAGTGAAAACCCATCAGACAGGGGTAAAACATGGCCTCAGCTGCATGGATGCACTGCAGTAAAGGATGGTAATGGCTTTTCCCCTCCTACCCAACCACTCAGCCCTGGTATGGTCAAAACAACCAACCCAAGGTGCCTCACGGGTACCCCACAGCTGTATGAAAGAACAAGAGCTCCAGAAACAGACTCTCCAGATATAAGCAACCTTTGATTAGCTAATTAAGTTAAGAGCGAGCGTGGATGAATTGGCCAAAGAGTTCATTGTGGGTGGGTGGGAGGGGGGTCATTAGCATCTGCTCACAGCTGCAGAGTTGGGGAGAAGCCGAGCTATGTTTATGTTTGTGTTTGTGTGTTTGTTTCTGTGAGTGTGTGTGTATATGTGTGTGAGAGAGAGCGAGAGAGAGAGAGAGAGAGTCTGAAGGGAAATAGAGTAGTGTGAAAGTTTTAGAAAAAGGAAGAAAAAAATAGGGAGATGAGAGGCATTCGAGGACTGAAAAGAGGACACCCTTTCCTAAATTATCCAGACACCACACCACTACTAAAACTTAATAAGTATAGGTATGTAACTCAGAGTCAGCAGATTCCAGTTCACACAGGGTTCAGAGTACACAAAGAATTTGCTGGTGCTTAAAATGGACTCGGTCCAACATCCATACACATTGATCTCATTCACTGTAAACTTCCCTTCCATTCACTTCAAATGTATCTAGCCTCTTGTAAAGCCTTATGTCAGACATCTATCTGACAAGGCAGAAATTCAGCGTTTGTTTGACTCGTCTAGAGCTGGTATTCAGTGTGAGAGAGAGGAGATTGACAGTGCACCTGTGAGCTGTCAGTGGACTCCAGATTCTGAGGAGGAAGGCGGTAAGGGGGAGGGAGGAGAGAAGGGGTGTAGCGAAGGGGGGGCTGTCTCAGGGGTTCCTAGGCTCTGCAAACCACTTCATTTCTCACTTGAGTGCCTCTCTTTGGGCCTTAACCAACTCCCCCCCAACTGCTTCAGATTGAAATTCCTCCACTCAGCGAGACCACTCAGTGGGACCCTGTGACACCCCGCCCCCCCCGAGACCCTATGCCCCCCTCCGCACACCAAGGGGCATTCAACATGCATTAACACCAAATCAATAGGAAACAAGTAAAAAAAAAAAAATCGAGCAACATAATCTAGATGGCCTGACGAGAAGAAAAATGAAAAGAATTAGAGGGGGGGAAGAAGAATCAAACACAAAAGCTGGTCACGTAGACGGCAACAGAATTTAAAATTAACACAATAAACCTTTTTCACAGGAGCACAATCAGCCCCATTAAACCCCAGCCCCCCTTAAACAGCCATTAGATGGAGAAGGGGGATGGGAGGGGAGGTGTGCTGGACTCTATACAGAGCTCTATAGGGAAGGAGGAGGAACTGATCCCTAGAGTACACACATACACGTAGTTTTTACTGTGTTATGCATGCAAAGTAAATGTATCAAACTATAAAAACAAGCACATTAATTCAAGCTGTTGAATGCGTAATTGGTTTATTTATCCAAAAAAAATGTGTATTGTATTTTTATTTAATTAGAAGTTTACTTATTGCATGTATACATTTGTCTTGACCAAAGAGTTAATCAATTTAAATGGTTACCTATACCAACATACAATAGCCCAGTTGGAACTTACCACAGACATAAACCATAGGTGCTTTATGGGGGATTCCCCAGCCATTAAATCCACAATTATCTTAATAACCAGACTCAAATGGAACGTACACCTGTAAATACTGTCTACAACTACACAAGTGAGATCCTGGAACATATTCAATATTTATCCAAACGCCTTCCTTAAGTTGAAGTGCTCATTGTCTCTGGCTCTTGTCTAGCCTTTATCCAAACACTCTGCCTTACTTTATGAGCTCATGGTCTATGTCTCATACAGCAGAATGCACTGGTCTGAAGCATCTCTGAGGACAGTCTGTCTGGGAGAGATAAAGAGGGGGAGAGTAGGGGAATGGAGGAGAGATGCACCTGGGATCAGAGATGACAAAATGGAACATCCCTAGAACTTGTTCTGACACACCAAGTTGGGCTAGTTTGGGCTGACAGTAAGATTGCGCCAACAGACATGGCAGCTCTGCTTCTAGCTCCTGAGCAACTTTGCAGAAACATTTTTTGTGTGTGTTATTTCTTACGTTATTAGCCCAGAACGTTTTTTGTGTTATTACATACAGCCAGAAAGAACTTTGGGATATACGAGTGGTGGTAACTCACCAGCATTACGACAAGAAATATGACTTTCCTGAATTGGATCCTTTGTACGTACCCCCCAGGGCAATTTAACTTATCCCAGAGGCTGCTCCAAGACGCCACCGGCGGAGAAGAGGCATTCAGAGTGGACTTCTAGTCCTACTCAGAAGACGTGCACACCATCCACCGCTTCCGAGTATATTACATGCTAATGTTCAGTCGCTGGACAATAAAGTAGACGAGCTCAGGGAGAGGATCTCCTTCCAGAGAGACATCAGGGACTGTAACATACTCTGTTTCATGGAATCATGGCTCTCTCGGGATATACTGTCCCTGTCCATACAGCTAGCTGGGTTCTCAGTACATCGTGCACAGACAGGAATACATTTATTTATTTATTTTATTTAACCTTTATTTAACCAGGAAGGGCTCATTAAGATTTAAAATCTATTTTTCAAGATCGTCCTGGCCAAGATAGGCAGCACCAAGTCATTACAAAAATTACAGACAGACAACATGAAAAACTACAAGTAATCTAGTAAAAACCATTGAATTCACAAGAGTATAACAAAATCAAAAACAGCAAATTAAAAACATTGACAGGTCAGGGAATCAGCCTCAAAATCTTTCATCAGTGATTTAAAAACACCAATCGGGACAAGTTCTTCCAGTTTAAAATTCTTTTGTAAGGTGTTCCAAGATGATGGCGCAGAGTACATAAAAGACCTTTTACCAAATTCAGTTCGGACATTTGGAACAGTTAGCAGGATAAAGTCTAGCGAACGAAGAGAGTACCCACCACATTTCTGAACAATAAAAATGCCCAAATAAAAAGGTAGTAAACCCAAAATGGCTTTGTAAATAAAAGTATACCAGTGACTGAGCCTACGAGTGACTAGAGAAGGCCAGCCAACCCTGGTATACAAAGTGCAGTGGTGCGTAAGGGTTTTGCCGTTTAAAATAAATCTCAAAGTGCCATGGTAAAGAGTGTCAATTGATCTCAAACACTGAGCGGAAGCATTCATATATAAAATATCCCCATAGTCTAGTAAAGGCATAAATGTAGCTGATACTAGCCTCCTTCTGGCTTCAAAAGAAAAACAGGCCATATTCCTAAAATAAAAACCCAATTTCAGCTTCAATTTTTTTGTAAGTTGTTGAATATGCAATTTAAAAGAGAGGCCGTCATCAATTAGAATTCCAAGATATTTATATGAGGTTACAACCTAAATCTCCTTGCCCTGACAGGTAGTAATAGGTGAAAGGTTCAGAGGTCTATTTCTTGCATTAGAAAACACCATTAGTTTAGTTTTGTCAGTATTGAGGATAAGCTTCAATTGACACAAGGTATGTTGAACAGTATAAAAAGCAGTTTGCAAGTTCAGGAAAGTTTTTGTAAGAGACGAGGCACAACAGTAAATAACAGTATCATCAGCATAAAAATGAAGTTGTGCATTTTGGACATTTTTGTCTAAATCATTTATATAAATAGTGAGAAAAAAGAAAGAACTCTCCAGGAAGACGGGCGGTGGTGTATGTTTCATGATTAACTACTCATGGTGTGATTGTGATAACAGAAACTCAAGTCTTTTTATTCACCCGACCTAGAATACCTCACAATCAAATGCCGACTGTATTACCTACCAAGAGAATTCTCTTCGGTTATAATCACAGCCGTGTATATGCACCTCAAGGAACTACACTGGACTTTATGCAAACTGGAAACCACATATCCTGAGACCGCATTTATTATAGTTGGGGATTTTAACAAAGCAAATTGGAGGAAAACGCTACCGAAGTTAGTTATATCAGCACATTGACTGTAGAACTCGCGCAGGTCAAACACTCGACCACTGCTTTTCCCCCTTTTGAAATGCCTACAAGGCCCTCCCCTGCCCTCCCTTTGGCAAATCAGATCACAACTCCATTTTTCTCCTCCTTCCCTATAGGCAGAAACTCAAACAGGGAGTACCCGTGATAAGGTCTATTCAACATTGGTCTGACCAATCGTAATCAATGTTTCAAGATTGTTTTGATCACGTGGACTGGGATATGTTCAGGGTAGCCTCTGAGAATAATGTTGATGTATACACAAACACGGTGACTGAGTTCATCAGGAAGTGTGTAGGGGATGTTGTTCCAACTGTGACTATTAAAACTTACCCAAAGCAGAAAGCGTGGATAGATGGCAGCATTTGCGCAAAACTGAAAGTGTGAACCACTGCATTTAACCATTCCAAGTTGACTGTGAATATGGTCGAACACAAACAGTGTAGTTATTCCCTCTGTAAGGCAATCAAACAGGCAAAATGTCAGTACAGAGAAAATGAAGTCACAATTCATCGGCTCAGACACAAGACAAATATGACAGGGTCTACAGACAATCACGGATTACAAAGGAAAAACCAGCCACGTCACGGACACCGAAGTCTTGCTTTCGGAGAAGCTAAACACCTTCTTCGCCCGCTTTGAGGATAACCCAGTGCCAACAACGCGGCCCGCTCCCAAGAACTGTGGGCTCTCGTTCTTCGTGGCCGACGTGAGTAAGTCATTTAAGCGTAATAACCTGCGCAAGACTGCTGGCCCAGACGGCATCCCTAGCAGCGTCCTCAGAGGATGCGCAGACCAGCTGGCTGGAGTGTTTACGGACATATTCAATCTCTCCCTATCGCAGTCTGCTGTCCCCACTTGCTTCAAGATGTCCACCATTGTTCCTGCACCCAAGAAAGCAAAGGTAACTGAACTAAATGACTATCGCCTCGTAGCACTCATTTCTGTCATTATGAAGTGCTTTGAGAGGCTAGTTAAGGATCATATCACCTCTACCTTACCTGACACGCTAGACCCACTTCAATTTGCTTACCGCCCCAATGGATCCACAGACAACGCAATTGCCATTGCACTGCACACTGCCCCTTCCCATCTAGACAAAATGATTACTCCTACATAAGAATGCTGTTCATTGACTATAGCTCAGCCTTCAACACCATAGTAACCTCCAAGCTCATCATTAAGCTCGGGGCCCTGGGTCTGAACCCTGGCCTTTGCAACTGGGTCCTAGACTTCCAGACGGGCCGCCCCCAGGTGGTGAAGGTAGGAAACAACACCTCCACTTCACTGATCCTCAACACAGGGGCCCCACAAGGGTGTGTGATCATCGATCCCCCCCCCCCCCATCTGCGTGGCCATGCACGCCTCCAACTCAATCATCAAGTTTGCAGACGACACAAAAGTAGTAGGCCTAATTACCAACAATGACGAGACAGCCTACAGGGAGGAGGTGAAGGCACTGGGAGTGTGGTGCCAGGAAAATAACCTCTCACTCAACGTCAACAAAACAAAGGAGCTGATTGTGCACTTCAGGAAACAGCACACCCCTATACACATAGATGGGACCGCATTGGAGAAGGTGGAAAGCTTCAAGTTCCTCGGCATACACATCACTGACAATCTGAAAAGTTCCACCCCCACAGACAGTGTGGGTGGACCAGGAGGCTGAAGAAATTTGGCTTGGCCCCTCAGACCCTCACAAACCTTTACAGATGCACAATTGAGAGCATCCTGTCGGGCTGTATCACCACCTAGTACGGCAACTGCACCGCCCGCAAACCCAGGGCTCTCCAGAGGGTGTTGCGGTCTGCCCAATGCATCACCGGGGGCACACTGCCTGCCCTCCAGTACACCTATAGCACCCGATGCCACAGGAAGGCCAAAAAGATCATTAAGGACATCAACCACCTGAGCCTTCTGGATGAAGGCTCACCCGCTATCATCCAGAAGGCGAGGTCAGTACAGGTGCATCAAGGCTGGGACCGAGAGACTGAAAAACAGTTTATATCTCAAGGCCATCAGACTGTTAAATAGCCATCACTAGCCGGCTACCACCCGGTTGCTCAACCCTGCACTTTAGAGGCTGCTGCCCTACATACATTGACATGGAATCAATGACCACTTTAATAATCCCGGTCTCCCGGGTGGCGCAGTGGTCTAGGGCACTGCATCGCAGTGCTAGCTGCGCCACCAGAGTCTCTGGGTTCGCGCCCAGGCTGGGCTGGGTTCGCGCCCAGGCTCTGTCGCAGCCGGCCGCAACCGGGAGGTCCGTGGGGCGACGCACAATTGGCATAGCGTCGTCCGGGTTAGGGAGGGTTTGGCCGGCAGGGATATCCTTGTCTCAGTATGTAATATGTAAAAATGTATGCACTCTACTGTAAGTCGCTCTGGATAAGAGCGTCTGCTAAATGACTAAAATGTAAAATGTAATAATGGAACACTAGGGCTAGGCCCATTTTTTCTCAAATACCGCCTGAATGACATGCCCAAAGTAAACTGCCTGTTGCTCAGGCCCTGAAGCCAGGATATACATATAATTGGTACCATTGGAAAGAAAACACTTTGACGTTTGTAGAAATGTTAAAATAATGTAGGAGAATATAACACAATAGATGTGGTAGGAGAAAATCCAAAGAAAAATAACTGGAATTTTTTGTTGTTGTTGAGAGCCCATGCTCTTACAATGGAAAGTATAGGAGCAAACTGAATTATAGCTCCCAGGATGCAATTCCTATGGCTTCCACGGGGTGTCAGCAGTCTATGTTCAAGGTTTCAGGCTTGTAACTTCCAAAATGAATAAGAAATATCAGTTTTAGTAAAGGGACACAGTCTTGGAAAATCGTGTATGCACGGGCGATGAAGACAGAACGCACCTGCTAAAATCGGTTTCCTATTGAACATACTTCTTTCCGTAAGAAATATTATAGTTTGATTACACTTTAGGGTATCTAAGGAGTAAATAGAAACATATTGTGACTAGTTGAAACAAAGTTTAGGGGTAGATTGTTGGATTGTTTTCTCTGCATGTTGAACGAGTGGGTTACTCAAATCGATGGCGTCAACTAAATTGACTTTTTGGGATATAAAGAAGGATTTTATCTAACAAAATGACACTACATGTTATAGCTGGGACCCTTTGGATGACAAATCAGAGGAAGATTTTTTTAAAGTAAGTGACTATTTAATCGCTATTTGTGAATTTATGAAACCTGTGCCGGTGGAAAAATATTTTGATGTGGGGCGCCGTCCTCAAACAATCGCATTGCATGCTTTCGCTGTAATGGCTACTGTAAATCGGACAGTGCAGTTAGATTAACAAGAATTTAAGATTTCAACTGATATAAAACACTTGTATGTACCTAAATGTTTTATATCAATAATTTTTATGATTATTTATTTGACTTGCGCGCCCTCCAGTTTCACCGGAAGTTGTCCCACTAGCGGGACGCCTAGCCCTATTAATTAATGTTTACAAAATGCTTTACTCATCTCATGTGTATACTTTATTCTATTCCAATACATTTTAGTCAATGCCACTCTGACATTGTTTGTCCTAATATTTAAATATTTGTTAATTCCATTCTTTTACATTTAGATTTGTGTGTATTGTTGTGAATTGTTAGATACTACTGCGCTGTTGGAGCTAGGAACACAAGCGTTTAGCTACACCCGCAATGTGTATGTGGCCAATACATTTTGATTTGATTTGATTTGAAAAGAGATAGAGATAGTGATGGAGAGGGAAGATGGAGAGAGGGAATATAGTAAACTAAAGTAATTGTGGGTTAGTAGGTCTCTCTCTCATACTCGTGTGGGTGTGTGAATGTGTTGGTGTTTTAATATGTATGTGTTTGAATCTTGGTATGTTTCAGAGTTGTGGTTTATGCGTTGGTGTTTGTGTTTCTATGTGTTTCTGCTCTCTGGTCTATCTGACAGAGTAGAGGTGAATCTGCTAGGCTGCTGTGCATATAACAGGGTAATTAGCATGGACCAGGAACACTGGCCACCAGCAGCCCTGTCAATGACCCCTGACCTCTAGGGCATGATCAGGCCATTGAGAGGAGTGGCAGGGCTGCTTTAATTAGGTAATTAAAAAGACGCCCCAGCCCCACGTGGGAGCATATAAGGCCATTTCAGCACACAGACTGAATGACACTAATACATACACTCACACTCAAGAGACACTTTTATAGGCTATTTGTTTAAATACATTCACACTCAAAAACACACACAAACCAGTAGAGAAAAAAACACTGACATGGACACACATATCCACAACTTACCTCACTACACAGTCTGTAATAAAAGGCCTAATATCTTTAGAATAGCAAGTAGGTATTTCTATGACTTTTAGCACGAGAAGGTCAAACCAAAGTTACAGTCTTCTCAGAGAGAGAATAACAAAATAACTGTTGGACATAGGTCAGCTGTCAGAAGCCGCAGACTGCCAATACTCCCAGGAACAGCCAGCGTGGAGGGAAGTGTTGCAAAAAGAGTGCAGAGGGGTGAAAAAGAGCGTGATGAAGAGAAAAATGGAAATAGAAAAACACCAGACAGGCAGAGAGAGGGAGAGGAACAGAGAGCAGGATAGAGGGTAGCAAGAGGTGAAACAGCAATGTCAAATAAAGTATAAAGGTAGGGAAAAAATAGACGACAAGGCAAAGGGGAGAGAGAGAGAGTGAGTCCAGGGCACTCTTTGTTCAAGTTTCTGATTTCACACTAGCACAAAGAGCTTTGGGGACGTTTCATCCTTTTCACGTTTCTTCCGCGTTTATTCAGCGTTATTCTGGAGCGCAGGCAGTGTCTCTCCTGTATGAGAGAGAGTGCTGCCTGGAGAGGAGTCAGCTCCATTCACATCTTTATAAATCACCTCAGCATGCACGGACTGTGGCCAATCGGCCAATTACACCCCCCTGACACACCAGGGCCGATAAAGAAGGCCTGGGACAATGGGATCACAGGCCAGATAAACGACCCTTTAATGAAGGCGCCCACAAAACAGGCAAAACCGCGCGCCCCACTTACGTATTCCATCATGCTGTTACACTCACATTTCCTCTTGCTCAGCCACCACGGCAGGCACAGTTGGGTGGAAGGAGAGGGAGAGAAGGAGGAGAGAAAGAGAGGGAGTGAGAGATAAAAAAGGAGAGAACTGACTCCACACTCTGACACTGCTAAACCCCCCACCCATGGCCCCTTTCAGACTTTTGGCTGAACAAAAGCATCTGTTGCCATACTGCACCGCTCAGACCCCTGTACACAAATGCACACCCGGGTCAGCCGGAAAGCTAGCGGATGAGGAAAAAGGCGGCATTGGGCTATATGCAGCTGCGGCTGCTCACCTTGTGGCACAGCCCATTGTTCTGCCATTCAAGGAGCTTCTCCAACCATCTTCGTGTCTGGGGAACAAACGAGAGAGAAAGTGTGTGAGAGAATTAGAGAGAGAGAAGTGCACAGAACTGCAGCTGCTGAATGAATAGAAGAGGGGATGAGGAGGGGATGAGATAGGTGGGATTGAGAGAAGGGAGAAGAGAAGGGGAGCAGCTGCAGGGTGGTCCTACCCCTCTATCCCTCCACCTCCAGTCCCAGCCCACTAACCAGGAAACAAACAGCCAGGCCTCTTCCAGCCTGACTGACCCACTCTGGGAACAGAACAGACACCACCTTATGACACATGGGTGGACATAGAACGAATGGAGAGAGAGTGGTGGAGTGAAGGGGGCTGGAAAATATGGAGAAAAGTAGAGGATGTGTGAAGGAGTGCATATATGTACACAGACAAACCAGGTTCAGGTATAATAAGTTTAGCACAGTAAAGTACATTACTAGATGTTAATGTGGGTATGTAGGCCCATGGTACATCTTTTAACTTTGTTTGAGAAAAGCTAAGGGATTGATTAAGAGATGGCTGATTGGTAACGAATTAGCACCAAAGGGAATGTACTGGTACTTTGTATAATGAGTCTCACAGAAAGAAAAAAGTTATTATTGTGTAATTATCATATGTATTTATATTCCAAAAATATATAAATCAACCAAAATATCTAAGTATAAATGGTAATAACTATGTTAACAACAAAAAAGTGTCTGCAAAAGAGAGAGTGATGACATGCCGTTAAAAGGCTGAGGCAGGTGATGGTAGGATCCATACAGATGCAGAAACAGAGCTGGTGTCACCATGTTCAGTACTCTCAACCCCTCTCATACCCTCCTCCCAGACACCCCCTCTGGGGTGGGCTAGCAGTATGTCAATCGCCCAAGTGGATGATCACCAGTATTTACCATAGTAATACTAAACACTCCATACTATCACCCCCACACCACTTCACCTAAACTCCACAGACTATACTCATTTAAACAGTGTACCACTATGAAACGCCAGCCCAGACAGCCACTGTAACTTGTATACCCAAAGGTCCTTCTGAACAAAAAGTGCCGCCCATTACACAAAATAACAGCTAATTTACCTTCTTCACTAGATACTATTATTTGATAAAGTATTCATTAACATACACTCACGGACTCTGAATAAGTCCTTAAATCTATTTCTTTGTAAATGAGTTAAAGTTCTTTGTTTGTTGGTTTTCTGATTAGTAGATAAGGTCTAAACCATAGATCCCTATATCATCATTGTAGACATATCTATTCTAGATTTACAGTAGGCCTAGACACATTTCCTCTCCTGTGTATTGTTGGCTTACATGGGAACTGATAGCATTTTAGCAACATGAAATCTTATTAAAATATGTTCACATACACCCCCAGGAAGAATAATACATAAAATCTGAAAAGATATGGTCATTTTCACATTTTCATAAATTCTTAGAATGTTTGGGAATTACGTACAGTGCATTCCACATTTTGTTACATTACAGCATTATTCTAAAATGTATTAAATAATTTGTTCCCCTCATCAATCTACACACAATACCCCACAATGACTAAGCAAAAACAGGTTTTTAGAAATGTTTGCTAAATATTTGTTCCCTTGTTTGATACAATAAGACAGGATCTGGAGCGCTGGAACTCTCTCCCGATTTCTTGGTTGGGTAGAATATCCCTCTTGAAAATGAACATTTTACCTAGACTACTTTACCCAATCCAAATGATCCCAGTATTACTCTCCAATAAGGTAATAAAGGATGTAAATGGATGGCTAAGTTCCTTTATATGGAGTAAACGCAAGCCAAGACTTAAGATGGCAATATTGCAGCTGCCAAGTTCTATGGGGGGCTTGGATCTGCCCAATATCAGGTTCTATCAGTGGTGTGCCCACCTATGTTATATTTCTGATTGGATCACAAACGATGACTCCTCTATTTGGTTAGACATTGAGACTTCTCTTTCAAAATACCCCTTACAGGATCTTTTATTTTTCAGAAGTTTCAAGTCTGTAGAAGATCACTGCAATAATCCTATTACACTTAACACACTCAAAGTATGGAGGTCAGTTCAGCGCTTCCTGGGAAGGTCCAAACTAACCTCTGCTCTTACCCCAATTCTTAACGACCCAGATTTTGGTCCAGGATTGCTGGATGCTGGCTTTAACTTTTGGCTTAATAAGGGCATGCGCAGACTAAATGACTTATTTGCTGATAAGATTTTATTGTCATTTGAGCAGATGGTGGAGAAATATCGACTCCCAAAGCAGGACTTTTTCCGCTTCCTACAAGTAAGACATTATATTGTGAAGAGCACCACCTTAATTTGTAACCCTGATATGTCTGTCATTGAAAGAATGCTTTTTTTCCCACAAAGGAAAATGTCTGTAAGTCTGTTTTATGATGCTCTAAGGTCCTTTTCTGCTGTCGACACACAGAGGGTGAAACAAGTGTGGGAGAAAGAATTGTCTGTTACTATTGACGAAGAGATGTGGGAGGACATTTGGAGATATGCAAAAACAATATCTATATGTAATCGTACTAGAGCAATTAAATTAAGAATAATACACAGATTGCATATATCCCCAAATCGCAGACATGCTATTAGCTCCTCTTCCTCTTCTCCTCAGTGTCTTAAATGTAAAACTGATACAGGCACCCTAACACATTGTTTATGGTCATGTACCAAAATACAAAGATACTGGTCTGGTGTTCTGCAAGAAATTGAAAAGATCCTAGGGGTTGATCTAGAATTGGACCCAGTTTATTTACTGTTGGGTCTCCCTAGTAGGCATGTTACTTCTGTGGGTAAGAGGAGGCTTTACAACATCCTTACCTTTGCAGCGAGGAAAAACATCCTTTTACAGTGGATTAGTGATAAGGTTCCTTCTATTAAAGATTGGCATAAGACACTATTTGAATGGGTGCCTCTGGAATATTTGACATGTACATTGCATTCTAAAACAGATCAGTTCTACAAAGTATGGGAACCCTATCTAAATTACCTAGAACCTGAGGTATCAGCTATTATGCTGCAAGGATTCTCTTAGAATGGTGGTGATCTATGTATTTCAGAATTACACTGTACGTTCCATGTGTCGAACCTAACTTCTTAGTTTAAACTGAGCTTTTTTGTTTAATTTCTGTTTGTAAGTTTGTTTAAAATGTATGTATTGAGAGACGCAATGATGGGGATGGGGTGAGAGAAGAGGGGAGAGGAAAATGGTGTGCGTGTGTGTGGGTGTGTGTGTATGTATATGTATATATATATATATATATATATATATATATATATATATATATATATATATATATATATATATATGCGCAGGTATGTGTAAGTGAGTGCTGTTTTTTTTGCTTTGTCTCTGTTGTTGTATCTCTTAATATGGGTGAAAATTGTGAAATTCCTATAAAAATACTGTTTAAAAAAAGAAAAAAAAGAAAAAGAAATGTTTATTTAGCTAATTTTGCTAAGAGACTCGAAAATGAGCTCAGGTGCTTCCTGTTTCCATTGATCATCCTTGAGATGTTTCCACAACTTGATTGGGGTCCACCTGTGGTAAATTCAATTGATTGGACATGATTTGGAAAGGCACACACCTTTTATATAAGGTCCTACAGTTGAAAGTGCATATCAGAACAAAAACCAAGCCATGAGGTCGAAGGAATTGTCCGTAAAGCTCCGAGACAGGATTGTGTTGAGGCACAGATCTGGGGAAGGGTACCACTATGACAACTATCTCTGCAGCACTCCACCAATCAGACCTATGTGGTAGAGTTGCCAGACAGAAGCCACTCCTCAGTAAAAGGCACATGACAGCCCGCTTGGAGTTTGCCAAAAGGCACCTGAAGGACTCTCAGACCATGAGAAACAAGAATATCTGGAAGGAATTGTCCATAGAGCTCTGAGACAGGATTGTGTTGGAGCACAGATATGGGGAAGGGTACCAAAACATTTCTACAGCATTGAAGGTCCCCAAGAACACAGTGGCCTCCATCATTCTTAAATGGAAGAAGTCTGGAAACACCAAGACTTCCTAGAGCTGGCCGCCCGGCCAAATTGAGAAATCGGTGGAGAGGTCCTTGGTCAGGGAGGTGACCAAGAACCCGATGGTCACTTTGATAGAGCTATAGAGTTCCTCTGTGGAGATGGGAGAACTTTCCAGAAGGACAACCATATCTGCAGCACTCCACCAATCAGGCCTTTATGGTAGAGTGGCCAGACAGAAGCCACTCCTCAGTAAAAGGCACATGACAGCCTGCTTAGAGTTTGCCAAAAGGCACCTAAAGGACTCTCAGACCATGAGAAACAAGATTCTCTGGTCTGATGAAACCAAGATTGAACTCTTTGGCCTGAATGCCAAGCATCACGTCTGGAGGAAACCTGGCACCATCCCTACGGTGAAGCATGGTGGTGGCAGCATCATGCTGTGGGGATGTTTTTCAGTGGCAGGGACTGAGAGACTAGTCAGGATCGAGGGAAAGATGAACGGAGCAAAGTACAGAGAGATAAATCAATAACATTTATTTATAAATCCCTTCTTACATCAGCTGATGTCACAAAGTGCTAAACAGAAACCTAGCCTAAAACCACAAACAGCAAGCAATGCAGGTGTAGAAGAACGGTGGCTAGGAAAAACTCCCTAGAAAGGCCGGAACCTAGGAAGACACCTAGAGAGGAACCAGGCTATGAGGGGTGGCCAGTTCTCTTATGGCTGTACCAGGTGGAGAATATAACAGAACATGGCCAAGATTTTCAAATGTTCATCGATGACCAGCAGGGTCAAATAATAATAATCACAGTGGTTGTAGAGTGTGCCACAGGTCAGCACCTCAGGAGTAAATGTCAGTTGGCTTTTCATAGCCAATCACTCAGAGTATCTCTACCGCTCTTGCTGTCTCTAGAGAGTTGAAAACAGCAGGTCTGGGACAAGGTAGCACGTCCAGTGAACAGGTCAGGGTTCCATAGCCGCAGGTAGAACAGTTGAAACTGGAGCAGCAGCACGACGAGGTGGACTGGGGACAGCAAGGAGTCATCAGACCAGGTAGTCCTGAGGCATGGTCCTAGGGCTCAGGTCCTCCGAGAGAGAGAAAGAAAGAAAGAAAGAAAGAAAGAAAGAAAGAAAGAAAGAAAGAAAGAAAGAAAGAAAGAAAGAAAGAAAGAGAAAAAGCGAGAGAGATTTAGAGAGAGCATACTTAAATTCACACAGGACACCGCAGATATAACAGACTGACTCTAACCCCCCGACACATCATAAATACTGGAGGCTGAGACAGGAGGGATCGGGAGACACTGTGGCCCCGTCCAACGATACCCCCGGACAGGGCCAAACAGGCAGGATATAACCCCACCCCCTTTGCCAAAGCACAGCCCCCACACCACTAGAGGGATATCTTCAACCACCAATTTACTATCCTGAGACAAGGCCGGGTGTAGCCCACGAAGATCTCCCCCACGGCACAAACTCAAGGGGGGACGCCAACCCGGACAGGAAGATCACGTCAGTGACTCAACCTACTCCAAGGGACGCACCCCTTCTAGGGACGGCATGGAAGAGCACCGGTAAGCCAGTGACTCAGCCCCTGTAATAGTATTTGAGGCAGAGAATCCCAGTGGAGAGAGGGGAACCGGCCAGGCAGAGACAGCAAGGGCGGTTCGTTGCTCCAGTGCCTTTCCGTTCACCTTCACACTCCTGGGCCAGACTACACTCAATCATAGGACCTACTAAAGAGATGAGTATGCAATAAAGACTTAAAGGTCGAGACAGAGTCTGCATCTCTCACATGGACAGGCTGACCATTCCATAAAAATGTAGCTCTATAGGAGAAAGCCCTGCCTCCAGCTGTTTGCTTAGAAATTCTAGGGACAGTAAGGAGGCCTGCGTCTTGTGACCGTAGCGTATGTGTAGGTATGTATGGCAGGACCAAATTGGAACGATAGGTAGTAGCAAGGCCATGTAATGCTTTGTAGCTTAGCAGTAAAACCTTGAAATCAGCCCTAGCCTTAACAGGAAGCCAGTGTAGAGAGGCTAGCACTGGGGTAATATGATCACATTTTTTGGGGTTCTAGTCGAGATTCTAGCAGCCGTGTTTATCACTAACTGAAGTTTATTTTGTGCTTTATCCGGGTAGCCGGAAAGTAGAGCATTGCAGTAGTCTAACCTAGAAGTGACAAAAGCATGGATTAATTTTTCAGCATAATTTTTTACCAGAAAGTTTCAGATTTTTGCAATGTTACGTAGATGGAAAATGCTGTCCTGATATGTCTTGATATGTTCGTCAAAAGAGAGATCAGGGTCCAGAGTAACACCGAGGTCCTTCACAGTTTTATTTGAGATGACTGTACAACCATCAATATTAATTGTCAGATTCAACAGAAGATCTCTTTGTTTCTTGGGACCTAGAACTAGCATCTCTGTTTTGTCCGAGTTTAAAAGTAGAACATTTGCCGCCATCCACTTCCTTATGTCTGAAATACAGGCTTCCAGGTAGGGCAATTTTGGGGCTTCACAATGTTTCATCGAAATGTACAGCTGTGTGTCGTCCGCATAGCAGTGAAAGTTAACATTATGTTTCCGAATGACATCACCAAAAAGTCAAATATATAGTGAAAACAATAGTGGTCCTAAAACGGAGCCTTGAGGAACACCAAAATGTACAGTTGATTTGTCAGAGGACAAAGCATCTACAGAGACAAACTGATATCTTTCTGACAGATAAGATCTAAACCAGGCCATAACTTGTCCGAGTAGACCAATTTGGGTTTCCAATCTCTCCAAAAGAATGTGGTGATCGATGGTATCAAAAGCAGCACTAAGGTCTAGGAGCACAAGGACAGATGCAGAGCCTCGGTCTGATGCCATTAAAAGGTAATTTACCACCTTCACAAGTGCAGTCTCAGTGCTATGATGGGGTCTAAAACCAGACTGAAGCATTTAGTATACATTGTTTATCTTCAGGAAGGCAGTGAGTTGTTGTGCAATAGCATTTATTATTTTTTTATTTGAGAGGAATGGGAGATTCGATATAGGCCGATAGTTTTTTATATTTTCTGGGTCAAGGTTTGGCTTTATTACTGCCCCTTTTAGTGAGTTTGGTACACATCCGGTGGATAGAGAACCGTTTATTATGTTCAACATAGGCGGGCCAAGCACAGGAAGCAGCTCTTTTAGTAGTTTAGTTGGAATAGGGTCCAGCATGCAGCTTGAAGGTTTAGAGGCCATAATTATTTTCATCAATGTGTCAAGAGATATAGTATTAAAAAACTTGAGTGTCTCCCTTGATCCTAGGTTCTGGCAGTATTGTGCAGACTCAGGACATCTGGGCTTTGGAGGAATATGCAGATTTAAAAGAGGAGTCCGAAATTTTCTTTCTAATGATCATGATCTTTTCGTCAAAGAAGTTCATGAATTTATCACTGCTGAATTGAAAGCCATCCACTCTTGGGGAAAGCTGCTTTTTAGTTAGCTTTGCGACAGTATCAAAAATACATTTTGGATTGTTCTTATTCTCCTCAAATAAGTTGGAAAAATAGGATGATCGACCAGCATTGAGGGCTTTTCGATACTGCACGGTACTGTCTTTCCAAACTAGTCGGAAGACTTATAGTTTGTTGTAGCGCCATTTCCGTTCCAATTTTCTGGAAGCTTGCTTCAGAGCTCGGGTATTTTCTGTATACCAGGGAGCTAGTTTCTTATGACAAATGTTTTTGTTTTTAGGGGTGCGACTGCATCTAGGGTATTACGCAAGGTTAAGTGGAGTTCCTCAGTTAGGTGGTTAACTGATTTTTGTACTCTGACATCCTTGGGTAGGTGGAGGGAGTCTGGAAGGGCATCTAGGAATCTTTGGGTTGTCCGGGAATTTATAGCATGGCTTTTGATGATCCTTGGTTGGGGTCTGAGCAGATTATTTGTTGCGATTACAAACGTAATAAAATGGTGGTCCGATAGTCCAGGAATATGAGGAAAAACATTAAGATCCACAACATTTATTCCACGGGACAAAACTAGGTCCAGAGTATGACTGTGGCAGTGAGTAGGTCCGGAGACATGTTCGACAAAACCCACTGTCGATGAGGGCCCTGAAAGCCTTTTGGAGTTGGTCTGTGGACTTTTCCATGTGAATACTAAAGTCACCAAAAATGTGAATATTATCTGCCATGACTACAAGGGAGATAGGAATTCAGAGAACTCAGTGAGGAACACTGTATATGGCCCAGGAGGCCTGTAAACAGTAGCTATAAAAAGTAAATGAGTAGGCTGCATAGAGTTCATGACCAGAAGCTCAAAAGACGAAAACGTAATTCTGTAAATTGAAATTTGCTATCGTAAATGTTAGCAACACCTCCGCCTTTGCATGATGCGCGGGGGATTTGGTCACTAGTGTAACCAGGTGGTGAGGCCTCATTTAACACAGTAAATTCATCAGGCTTAAGCCATCAGGCTTAAGCCACTTAAGCCGTTTCAGTCAGGCCAATCACATCAAGATTATGATCAGTGATTAGTTCATTGACTATAACTGCCTTGGAGGTGAGAGATCTAACATTAAGTAGCCCTATTTTGAGATATGAGATCACAATCTCTTTAAAAAATGACAGGAATGGAGGAGGTCTTTATTCCAGTGAGATTGCTAAGGCGAACACCGCCATGTTTAGTTTTGCCCAACCTAGATCGAGGCACAGACACGGTCTCAATGGGGATAGCTGAGCTGACTACACTGACTGTGCTAGTGGCAGACTCCACTAAGCTGGCAGGCTGGCTAACAGCCTGCTGTCTGGCTTGCACCCTATCTCATTGTGGAGCTAGGGGATTTAGAGCCCTGTCTATGTTCGTAGATAAGATGAGAGCACTCCTCCAGCTAGGATGGAGTCCGTCACTCCTCAGCAGGCCAGGCTTGGTCCTGTTTGTGGGTAATCCTTGATGAAAACCTGCTCCAGAGCAGAGCTCTTTAAATACAGGTGTGCCAAGCTTGTAGCGTCATAACCAAGATGATGCGAGGCTGTAATCTCTGACACAGGTGATTCATCAAAGTACTGAGTAAAGGGTCTGAATAAATGTAATATTTAAGTTTTTTATTTTTAATACATTTGCAAAAATGTCTAAAAAACAGTTTTTTCTTTGTCATTACGGGGTATTGTGTGTAGATTGATGAGGAAAAAAACAATTTCATCAATTTTAGAATAAGGCTGTAAGGTAATAAAATGTGGAAAAAGTCAAGCGGTCTAAATACTTTCCGAATGCACTGTATACTAAGGCATATGTAAAAATTCTAACGCATTTGTAAAAATTAAACTATTGCTAGCCAGAGAAAGATGAGTTTAAATCTAACGAAGGAATATTAGATAAACCCTCTGAAACTTTTTCAGCTAGTTGGCCATCAAAATTGCACTGATAAACAATCGGGAATTTTAGCCTACTCGTCCTTCTGCAGCTTGCCTACCAACAATGCATGCTTGTCCCAACCAAGCACCCAAAGCTAACTGGATAAATTTGTCTAGCTTGCCAGCTACTTCCAGACGCAAAATGAGAGAAAACCTTACTCTGACCATTTTACGCACCCTAGCAGAGCTGGGTTGGCTGTTTACATGTTATCTAGAGCGTTTGTGACTAACTATTACTTTCTTTGCCTACCTTTCCTGACACCGGTCATATTCAGTGGGTGTTGCGCGTTTGTAAATTCATCAGTTGTACTACGCTCTGGCACACTCAGAAGAGAGGGCTCTAAAATCGGAGTAGATAGCCAGAATAACCACAATAGATATGCTAACTGGATAACAGTTGTTTATGTTCTTACTAGCTAACCAAATGACACCTGCATCTCTAGCTGTGTACAGTATAGGCACCGAAAAATAGGGGAAAAAGTCAGTCACTCACCCACTCCTCCAATGACATGACATCCTCCTAGCAGCTAGCTAGCTAACGATCTAGCTAACATTAGGATCTGTTTTTTAACTTGCTATATGAATAGATACGCTAGCCTATTAGCCAAGTTATGACTGACTTGTGATCATTGCGCTTGATTTTTGATTGTATTGACATTCCCAGCCATTGTTACATTCGTCCGTTTTTTTCCAGAATATTGAGCCATTGAAACTGAAACGGTGCATCCCGAATGGAGGCAGCAAACAATGTACCAGTCCAGAGGTGATTTACAACCTGATAGCAATATTTTCTGAACTACCAAGAAATGTATTGGTGAATTATACTGAACAAAAATATCAACGCAGCAAGCAACAATTTCAACAATTTTACTGAGTTACAGTTTATATAAGGAAATCAGTAAATTGAAATAAATAAATTAGGCACTAATCTATGGATTTCACATGACTGGGCAGGGGCGCAGATATGGGTGGGCATAGGAGGGCATAGGCCCACCCACTTGGGAGCCAGGCCCAGCCAATCAGAATTCGTTTTTCCAGCATAAGGTGCACTTGTGTAATGATCATGCTGCTTTTTGCGTGCATGAAAAATGTCTGCAATCTTTTATTTCAGCTTATGAAAACATGGGACACTTTACATGTTGCGTTTATATTTTTGTTCATTGTATATTAATCACGCAACCAGGCAAATATAACCTATTTTTAAAACCTCTTTATAAAGTTGGTTTTGTAGCATGAACTGGGAATTTGATATTTTTGACATCTGCATAGTAGTTCAAATGCTGTCAGTACCACTTTAAGAGAGAAGACTTAAGAGTCTGTTTAACATTCATGTTCAGTCCCTCATTCCCTCGTTTTGCCCCCAAAATCTTTGTTTGGCCCGCTCCTCTAAAAGCCCTGGAGTGTCAGGAGGGGCGGGGGGGATCGATTTGATTCTAATCGGACCATGAAAAGAACATGATCTAACTGCTTTCAGGCCGGAGTAAATTCAGGCCCACTCCTCTTTTCTCTCCATCTCCCTCTCTCTCCCGGTCTTATTTCAAACGCAATGAAGCTGACCAATTTAAAAAGCTTTGAATGTCTCATCAATGACTTTGTGAATACAGGGTAGAGAGATTTGGAGATGTCTGAGAGAGAGAAACAACAACGGAGGGAGGAGAAAAAAGGGGCGAACATTTTGGAAAATGGGACAGGGAGCAGACATAAAAATTCCAAGAACGGTTTAAGCGTGGGTGGGTTCATTTGCATGACATCGATGTCTGAATGAGCCTGACCTCTCTGACTGCCCCAAGCTCTAGGCTGAGCTGCAGCCTGATGTGCAGAATTGAATCAGCTCATTGACTGTGAATAGATACTCTGTCAAAGGGAGGAACCTTGCAGTGCCCAGCCGGACCGACCGGACAGTATCTACAGACCGCCTGTCTGACACCTAGCTGCCTCACACATAGGTCTTACTCTGTATACCACACAAATACACACAAGTCTATATGTGCAGTGCCTTCAGAAAGTATTCACACCCCGTAACTTTTTCCACATTACAAATGAATAAGTATTCAACCCCTTCATTATGGCAAGCCTGTCACGTTCCTGACCTGTTTTCTGTTAGTTTTTGTATGTGTTAGTTGGTCAGGACGTGAGTTTGGGTGGGCAGTCTATGTTTTCTGTTTCTATGTTGGTTAATGGGTACCTAATATGGCTCTCAATTAGAGGCAGGTGTGTGTCGTTTCCTCTGATTGAGAGTCATATTAAGGTAGGTGTTTTCACACTGTTTGTTGTGGGTGGTTGTCTCCTGTGTCAGTATGTTACGCCACACGGGACTGTTCGCGGTATGTTTGTTCGTTCGGTTTTTGTGTAGTCAGTTTAACTGTTATTGCGTTCTTCGTGTTTCATGTAAGTTCGTCGTCCAGGTCTGTCTACATCGTTTATTTGTTTTGTTAATTATTCAAGTGTAGTTCGTTTTTTCGTCTTGTTTAATAAATCATGTCATTTCACAACGCTGCGCCTTGGTTCAATCCATGCTCCTCCTCTTCGGATGAAGAGGAGGAGGAACACCGTTACAGAACCACCCACCGATCCAGAACCAAGCAGCGTGAGTTCGAGCAGCGGCCAAGAGATCAGGACTCATGGACTTGGGAGGAAGTATTAGAGGGAGAAGGACACTGGGCGCACATTGGGGAATATCGCCGCGCTCGTGAGGAGATGGAAGCAGCGCGAGCCCAGGAGCGGTGGTATGAGGAGGCAGCAAAGAGACGTGGCTGGAAACCGGAGAATGAAGCTCAAAACCGGATTTATGAAGGTATGCGGCTAGCACGGAAGCCCGTGAAGAAACCCCAAAAATTTCTTGGGGGGGGGGGGCTAAGAGGTAGTGGGCCAAGGGCAGGTAGGAGACCTGCGCCCACTTCCCAGGCTAACCGTGGAGAGCGGGAGTACGGGCAGACGCCGTGTTACGCAGTAGAGCGCACGGTGTCTCCTGTACGTGTGCATAGCCCGGTGCGGGTTATTCCACCTCCCTGCACTGGTAGGGCTAGATTGGGCATTGAGCCAGGTGCCATGATGCCGGCTCAACACGTCTGGTCTCCAGTGCGTCTCCTCGGGCCGGCATACATGGCACCAGCCTTACGCATGGTGTCCCGGTTCGCCTACATAGCCCGGTGCGGGTTATTCCACCTCCCCGCACTGGTCGGTCGACGGGGAGCATTCAACCAGGTAAGGTTGGGCAGGCTCAATGCTCAAGGGAGCCAGTACGCTTGCACGGTCCAGTATTTCCGGCGCTACCTCCCCGCCCCAGCCCAGTACCACCAGTGCCTACACTACGCACCAGGCTTCCAGTGCGTCTCCAGAGCCCTGTTCCTCCTCCACGCACTCTCCCTATGGTGCGTGTCTCCAGCCCAGTGCCTCCAGTTCCGGCACCACGCACTAAGCCACCTGTGCGTCTCCAGAGCCCTGTACACACTGTTCCTTCTCCCCGTACTCGTCCTGATGTGCGTGCCCTCAGCCCGGTACCACCAGTGCCGGTACCACGCACCAGGCAAATAGTACGCTTTGAGAGTCCAGTGTGCCCTGTCCCTGCTCCCCGCACTAGGCTTGAAGTGCGTGTCTCCAGTCCGGTGCCTCCAGTTCCGGCACCACGCACCAGGCCTACAGTGCGTCTCAGCCGGCCAGAGTCTGCCCAACGGCGCCTGAACTGTCCGTCTGCCAAGTGCCGCATGAACTGCCCGTCTGTATTGAGCCTTCAAAGCCGCCCGTCTGCCATGAGCCTACAGAGCCTTCCGCCAGACAGGAGCCGCTAGAGCCTTCCGCCAGACAGGAGCCGCTAGAGCCTTCCGCCAGACAGGAGCAGCCAAAGCCTTCCGCCAGACAGGATCAGTCTGAGCCATCCGTCTCCGCAGCGCCATCTGAGCCATCCGTCTCCGCAGCGCCATCTGAGCCATCCGTCTCCGCAGCGCCATCTGAGCCATCCGTCTCCGCAGCGCCATCTGAGCCATCCGTCTCCTCAGCGCCATCTGAGCCATCCGTCTCCCCAGCGCCGTCTGAGCCATCCGTCTCCCCAGCGCCGTCTGAGCCATCCGTCTCCCCAGCGCCGTCTGAGCCATCCGTCTGTCCCGAGCCATTAGAGCCGCCCGTCTGTCCCGAGCCGTCAGAGCCGTTAGTCAGTCAGGAGCCGCTAGAGCCATTCGTCAGTCAGGATCTGCCAGAGCCACCAACCAGACAGGATCTGCCAGAGCCGCCAACCAGACAGGATCTGCCAGAGCCGCCAACCAGACAGGATCTGCCAGAGCCGCCAACCAGACAGGATCTGCCAGAGCCGCCAACCAGACAGGATCTGCCAGAGCCGCCAACCAGACAGGATCTGCCAGAGCCGCCAGTGAGCCATGAGCGTCAAGAGCCGCCAGTGAGCCATGAGCGTCCAGAGCCGTCAGCCAGCCATGAGCGTCCAGAGCCGTCAGCCAGCCATGAGCGTCCAGAGCCGTCAGCCAGCCATGAGCGTCCAGAGCCGTCAGCCAGCCCGGAGCTGCCAGTAATCCGGAACTGCCCCTCAGTCCAGAGCTGTCTCTCAGTCCGGAGTTGCCCCTCTATCCTGAGCTACCTCTCTATCCTGAGCTACCTCTCTATCTCGACCTACCTCGCTGTCCTGAGCTACCTTGTCTTGGTGTTGCCCCTTATATTAGGTGGGTGGAGAGAGAGGGTGGTCATTCTAAGGGGGAGATGTAAGCTGGGATTGACTATGGTGGGGTGGGGACCTCGCCCTGAGCCTGAGCCACCACCGTGGTCAGATGCCCACCCAGACCCTCCCCTAGACTTTGTGCTGGTGCGCCCGGAGTTCGCACCTTAAGGGGGGGGTTATGTCACGTTCCTGACCTGTTTTCTGTTAGTTTTTGTATGTGTTAGTTGGTCAGGATGTGAGTTTGGGTGGGCAGTCTATGTTTTCTGTTTCTATGTTGGTTAATGGGTACCTAATATGGCTCTCAATTAGAGGCAGGTGTGTGTCGTTTCCTCTGAGAGTCATATTAAGGTAGGTGTTTTCACACTGTTTGTTGTGGGTGGTTGTCTCCTGTGTCAGTGTCTGTATGTTACCCCACACTGGACTGTTCTCGGTATGTTTGTTCGTTCGGTTTTTGTGTAGTCAGTTTTCCTGTTATTGCGTTCTTCGTGTTTCATGTAAGTTCGTCGTCCAGGTCTGTCTACATCGTTTATTTGTTTTGTTAATTATTCAAGTGTAGTTCGTTTTTTTCGTCTTGTTTAATAAATCATGTCATTTCACAACGCTGCGCCTTGGTTCAATCCATGCTCCTCCTCTTCGGATGAAGAGGAGGAGGAACACCTTTACAAAGCCTAAATATTTTCAGGGGTAAAAATGTGCTTAACAACTCACATAATCAGTTACATGGATAATAATGGTGTTTAACATGATTTTTTAATGACTACCTCATCTCTGTACCCCACACGTACAATTATCTGTAAGGTCCCTCAGTCTAGCAGTACATTTCAAGCACAGATCCAACCACAAAGACCAGGAAGGTTTTCCAATGCATCGCAAAGAAGGGCACCTATTGGTAGATGGGTGAAAATAAAAAAAGCAGACATTGAATATATCCCATTGAGCATGGTAAAGTTCTAATTACACTTTGGATGGTGCATCAATACACCCAGTCACTACAAAGACGCATTCGTTTAAAAAAAATTGCCCTCATAAACCCTTAAACTTTTACAGATGCACAATTGAGAGCATCCTGTCCAGCTGTATCACCACCTGGTATGGCAACTGCACCACCCACAACCACAGGGCTCTCCAGAGGGTGGTGCGTTCTGCCCAACGCATCACCGGGGGCAAACTACCTGCCCTCCAGGACACCTACAGAACCCGATGTCACAGGAAGGCCGAAAAGATCATCAAGGACATCAACCACCCGAGCCACGGCCTGTTCACTCCGCTATCATCCATAAGGCGTGGTCAGTACAGATGCATCAAAGCTGGGACTGAGACACTGAAAAAAAAGTATAATATTTATATATTTCTTAATTACATTATTTTTTCTTTGTGTGTATTGTTGTGAATTGTTAGATAGTACTGCACTGTTGGAGCTAGGAACATAAGTATTTCACTACACCTGCAATAACATCTGTTGAATATGTGTATGTGACCAATAACATTTGATTTGATTTTAACTCAGTTGCCGGAGAGGAAGGAAACCACTCAGGCATTCCACCTTGAGGTGAATGGCTGTGATAGAAGAAAACTGAGGATGGATCAACAACATTGTAGTTACTCCACAAACAATGTTCCTGCTAAGCTGCGAGCGTGCGCCCATGCAGAGAAGCATGGGATGGAACTTCAATCAACTTTCTTGAGTTTTCCCCCTTAGTTCACACTATCAACGTTTCCCTTTACTGTGGGAATTGTGATCGAATCAAGGCAATATTAGCCACTTTCAATGCAGCATACTGAAACTAAACTGGCTATGCTAGACTTAGTATGCAAAACTAACTATGCGAAACAAACTATTTTGTTGTAGGCAGAACGCATTGGAGTAAGATTCTATAGAGTCCCATTGTATGAGTTATAATACCCATAAAATCTAGATGTCAAACAGGGAAATGGTTCCAATTGTTTTTCCACCATTCATTTTTCCCATAGGGGATTTTAGAAACACCTAAAATAAGGGCTGTTTGTGTAGGCTTTCCCTGGCGTGATGTTTTGATAACCATGCAAATCTCTCTCGGACAAGGGGACTTTAAAAAATATATTTGCCTGTATTTACCCCACCCCAAAATTAAATGCTAATTAGCTGCTAATGTGACTATCATACAGAACTACAAATGCCATGATGATCTGATTGAGACTGCCGAATCAAGGCAAAGGTAAGAATCTCAGGCTAACTTTCCTTAAATTGAATTCTGTGAATTGTTGAGGGAAAATTGTACATTTACACAATATCTGTTAGCAAAGGTGTCAGCTAAAGATGACGTGCAGGAGCATGCAGGGATTTGTAGTCTTGCACGATGTCTACTTTGATGCTAATTTTCGATTCGGAGAGTATATAGAGCCAAATATACTGATAGAATTCACCTTGTCTGAGAGAGATTTACACAGTTATCAAAACATCACGCCAGGTTAAGCCTACACAAAACACAGCCTAAATTCCTAAATTCTCCTATGGTGGAAAAACAATTGGAACCATTTCCTGTTTGACTGCTACGTTTTATGGGTATTATAACATGTCCACTGCGGGGCTCTATTGTATTGACGTGCACGACTCAGACCTTACCCTACACAGACCAGTGCGGCATAACCAATCAGAGCTGCAGTAGGCCTATATGCAAATAGACCATTGCCATATCTGAATCTGTGACATTCTCTTTGAACTGGACTGTGTTCACAGCATGAGTGGTCATGAGTAGATGTTTTGTTTTGAGATTGAAGCCAGATCTGCATATAGGCACGTGTGCACATTTGTTCATATCCTTTGCTAGTATGGGAGTTATTAGCCCAGCTATAGATCATTTGTAGTCAGCAATGGGGGAGTGATTTCTTCCTACAAGAGTCCAAACATGTACATTTCTAGACATCTTTGAAAGGCAAGTCGGGTAAAGAGCTTTTTTTGTCTTAAAGGGGCAGTGTTGTATTTTGAGACAGGCTTGATTAAGCTAAGTAGCATAATATGTCTGATTTTCTGTATTTCTACCTTTATTTAACTAGGCAAGTCAGTTAGGAACAAATTCTTATTTACAGTGATGGCCTACTCCGGCCAACCCTAACCCAGAAGACGCTGGGCCAATTGTGCACCGCCCTATGGGACTCCCAATCATGGCTGGTTATGATACAGCCTGGAACCAAACCAGGGTCTGTAGGGATGCCTCTGGCACTGAGATGCAGTGCCTTAGACCGCTGCGCCACTCAGGAATAATATGGTACACAACATTTGATGTGAACATTTTCAGTCACCTCTTTGTCTGAAGGACAAGTGGATAAACAGGTTAATGTCAAGCTCTGCATGTTTTTTTCAAAGCCTCATGGAATTAACACAACACATTGGCTGCTACTGTAAGCTGAATGATAGAACAGCTATTTCCATTTTAAAATGTTATGAATGCAGTTTCTCCATTGTTTTTGATGGTAGGCTACTCTGGTAGGTCTACATTATGATTAAATAGCCACAGTACCCTACTTGACCACTGTCACAGTAAACGCAGGCTGGAAGTTGAACAGAATTTTCACAACGTTCACGCTCAGCAGACCTGAAATTTGCACAGTGCCCAAAATAATTTCAGGGAACATTGTCCACAATAGTAACCTAAATGACTGGATGAAAAAAGGAAGCCTATACAAAATAAAAATATTCCAAACATGCATCCTGTTTGCAATAAGGCACTAAAGTAAAAAATATTTTCAAGCATGGTGTTGGCTGCATCATGTTATGGGTATATTTGTCATAAAAAATAAAATGGAATAGAGTTAAGCACAGGCAAAATCCTAAATGATAACCTGATTCAGTCTGCTTTCCCACAGACACGAGGAGATTAATTCACCTTTCAGGAGGACAATAACCTAAAACACAAGGCCAAATATACACTGGAATTGCTTACCAAGGCGACATTGAATGTTACTGAGTGGCCTAGTTCCAGTTTTGACTTAAATCGACTTTAAAATATATGGGAAGACTTGAAAATGTCTATCTAGCAATGATCAACAACCAACTTGACAGCAGTTGAAGATTTTTTTAAAGAATAATGTGTAAATATTGTACAATCCAGGTGTGCAAAGCTCTTAGAGACTTACCCAGAAGGACTCACATCTGTAATTACTGCCAAAGGTGCTTCTTCAAAGTATTGACTCAGGGGTGTGAATACTTATGTAAATTAGATATTTTCATTTTCAATACATTTGCAAAAATTTCTAAAAACATGTTTTCACTTTGTCATTATGTGGTATTTTATTTATTTATTCAGGCTGTAAAACAACAAAATGTGTAATAAGTCAAGGGGTATGAATACTTTCTGAAGGCACTGCATATTAATATACAGGTCTACCGGAAGCATACACATCTAACATACTGTATCTCCATCCTACTCAAACTTACTGCCTCAATCTCTCTCACACACTCGCATGAATCCCCTCACTCACACAAGCACACCTACCCCCACACCCAGCCACACACACACACACACACACACACACACAAACGCACACGCACACGCACACACACACACACAAAGCTCTACAAAACACAGGCACACTCCTCTTTGTCTCTCACACACATACACACACACTGACAGGTGCAGAAAAGCCCTTGCACGTGCAGACACATTAACACGGTTCACTTGATAGCTCTATGATTCACAGTAACAGGAAGGTGAGAGGACATAGAGCGGGTGTAGAGGGCGTGGGGAGAGTAGGCACTGCAGTCTGCATACAAATGTCATCCCCCCCTAAACCCCCTACATGGACACAAACACTTGGAGTTGTGACACTCTGTGCACAAAGCTCAGATGGCTTAAAAACCCTCTCCATTTATCAGACTGGAATAGACTAGGAAGATGATGCAGGCATGAGCTCCTGTCCCTGAACTCAGCTCTGTGCCCAGCTAACAACAAACATTCCCACAACTTTAGAAAACGTTCCCTTAAGAGTCTCATTAAGTAATTAATTAGCATGTTCATAGGAATGTTCCTGTTTTGTGCAAGGAATGTTTCCAAGAGACCATTCCCTTAATGTCAAATAGAACATATCCAGAACGTGGTTACCATGTTCTCAGAATAAACATATTAATGTTCAAGATGTGTTTCATGGGAAAATTGCAGGGAACATTCATGTGTCCAGTTTTCTGTGGTTCAGGAGAATGTTCCATCAACGTCCCACCAACATACACAGAACATGGTTGCCTTGTTCTCAGAACATAAGATATTAATGTTCTAGACACGTTTCATGGGAGCGTTGCAAGAACATGTAATTATGTGTAGACAAAAAATTGTTAACATTATACATGACATCTTGTTACTGTTGTCGAGCCAATCAAGGCCATGATTGGTGAAACACTGATCCATTCATAATTCTTATCTACTGGCAAGGTTAGGGAT
Source organism: Salvelinus namaycush (assembly GCF_016432855.1). Classification (NCBI taxonomy): domain Eukaryota; kingdom Metazoa; phylum Chordata; class Actinopteri; order Salmoniformes; family Salmonidae; genus Salvelinus; species Salvelinus namaycush. Next base: position 27,957,717 of record NC_052314.1, read on the forward strand.
ACTCACACACACACAGTGCTTTTAACATACAGTTCCTTCGGAAAGTATTCAGACCCCTTGACGTTTTCCAAATTTTGTTACAGTTGAAGTCGGAAGTTTACATAAAACCTTAGCCAAATACATTTAAACTCAGTTTTTCACAATTCCTGACATTTAATCCTAGTAAAAATTCCCTGTCTTAGGTCAGTTAGGATCACCACTTTATTTTAAGAATGTGAAATGTCAGAATAAAAGTTGAGAATAATTTATTTCAGCTTTTATTTCTTTCATCACATTCCAAGTGGGTCAGAAGTTTACATACACTCAATTAGTATTTGGTAGCATTAACTTTACATTGCTTAACGTGGGTCAAACATTTCAGGTAGCCTTCCACAAGCTTCCCACAATAAGTTGTGTAAATTTTGGCCCATTCCTCCTGACAGAGCTGGTGTAACTGAGTCAGGTTTGTAGGCCTCCTTGCTCGCACACACTTTTTCAGTTCTGCCAACAAATTTTCTATAGGATTGAGGTCAGGGCTTTGTGAAGGCCACTCCAATACCTTGACTTTGTTGTCCTTAAGCCATTTTGCCACAACTTTGGAAGTATGTTTGGGGTCATTGTTCATTTGGAAGACCCATTTGTGACAAAGCTTTAACTTCCTGACTGATGTCTTGAGATGTTGCTTCAATATATCCACATAAATGTCCTTCCTCATGATGCCATCTATTTTGTGAAGGGCACCAGTCCCTCCTGCAGCAAAGCACCCCCACAATATGATGCTGCCACCCCCGTGCTTCCTGGTTGGGATAGTGTTCTTCGGCTTGCAAGCATCCCCCTTTTTCCTCCAAACATAACGATGGTCATTATGGCCAAACAGTTCTATTTTTGTTTCATCAGACCAGAGGACATTTCTCCAAAAAGTATGATCTTTGTCCCCATGTGCAGTTGCAAACCATAATCTGGCTTTTTATGGTGGTTTTGGAGCAGTGGTTTCTTCCTTGCTGAGCGGCCTTTCAGGTTATGTCGATATAGGACTCGTTTTACTGTGGATATAGATACTTTTTGTACCTGTTTCCTCCAGCATCTTCACAAGGTCATTTGCTGTTGTTCTGGGATTGATTTGCACTTTTGCACCAAAGTACGTTCATCTCTAGGAGACAGAACGCGTCTCCTTCCTGAGCGGCATGATGGCTGCGTGGTCCCATGGTGTTTATACTTGCATACTATTGTTTGTACAGATGAACGTGGTACCTTCAGGCGTTTGGAAATTACTCCCAAGGATGAACCAGACTTGTGGAGGTCTACAATTCTTTTTCTGAGGTCTTGGCTGGTTTCTTTGCTTGACATCATGGAGTAATCAAAGAGGCACTGAGTTTGAAGGTAAGCCTCAAAAAACATCCACAGGTACACCGCCAATTGACTCAAAAGATGTCTGTTAGGCTTTCAGAAGCTTCTAAACCCATGACATAATTTTCTGGAATTTTCCAAGCTGTTTAAAGACACAGTCAACTTCGTGTATGTAAACCTCTGACCCACTGGAATAGTGATACAGTGAATTATAAGTGAAATAATCTGTCTGTAAACAATTGTTGGAAAAATTACTTGTGTCATGCACAAAGTAGATGTCCTAACCGACTTGCCAAAACTATAGTTTGTTAACAAGAAATTTGTGCAGTGGTTGAAAAACAAGTTTTAATGATTCCAACCTAAATGTACGTAGACTTTCGACTTCAACTGTACATTACAGCCTTATTCTAAATTGGATTAAATAAAACATTTCCTCAGCAATCTACTTACAATACCCTATAATGACAAAGAGAAAACAGTTTCTTCAAAATTATTGCTAAAAAAAAACATTCAAATCTAAAATAACTTTAAATAAGTATGCAGACATTTTGCTTTGCGACTCGAAATTGAGCTCAGGTGCATCCTGTTTCCATTGATCATCCTTGAGATGTTTCTACAACTTGATTGGAGTCCACCTGTGGTAAATTCAATTGATTCAATCTATGTAAGGTCCTATAGTTGAAAGTGCATATCAGAGCAAAAACCAAGCCATGAGGTCGAAGGAATTGTCCGTAGAGCTCCGAGACAGGATTGTGTCGAGGCACAGATCTGGGGAAGGGTACCAGTATGACAACTATCTCTGCAGCACTCCACCAATCAGGCCTATGGTAGAGTGGCCAGACAGAAGCCACTTCTCAGTAAAAGGCACATGACAGCCCGCTTGGAGTTTGCCAAAAGGCACCTGAAGGACTGTCAGACCACGAAGGAATTGTCCGTAGAGCTCTGAGACAGGATTGTGTTGAGGCACAGATATGGGGAAGGGTACCAAAACATTTCTACAGCATTGAAGGTCCACAAGAACACAGTGGCCTCCATCATTCTTATTAAATGGTAGAAGTCTGGAACCACCAAGACTCTTCCTAGAGCTGGCCGCCCGGCCAAATTGAGAAATCGGTGGAGAGGTCCTTGGTCAGGGGGGTGACCAAGAACCCGATGGTCACTTTGACAGAGCTATAGAATTCCTCTGTGGAGATGGGAGAACTTTCCAGAAGGACAACCATCTCTGCAGCACTCCACCAACCAGGCCTTTATGGTAGAGTGGTCAGACAGAAGCCACTCCTCAGTGAAAGGCACATGACAACCCGCTTGGAGTTTGCCAAAAGGCACCTAAAGGACTCTCAGACCATGAGAAACAAGATTCTCTGGTCTGATGAAACCAAGATTGAACTCTTTGGCCTGAATGTCAAGCGCCACGTCTAGAGGGAACCTGTCACCATCCCTACGGTGAAGCATGGTGGTGGCAGCAACATGCTGTGGGGATGTTTTTCAGTGGCAGGGACTGTGAGACCAGTCTAGATTGAGGCAAAGATGAACGGAACAAAGTACAGAGAGATCCTTGATGAAAGCCTGTTGAAGAACGCTCAGTACCTCAGACTGGGACCAAGGTTCACTTTCCAACAGGTCAACAACCCTAAGCACAGCCAAGACAACGCAGGAGTGGCTTCGGGACAAGTCACTGAATGTCCTTGAGTGGCCCAGCCAAAGCCCGGACTTGAACCCGATCGAACATCTCTGGAGAGACCTGAAAATAGCTGTGCAGCAACACTCTCCATCCCAATTGACAGAGCTTGAGAGGATCTGCAGAAAAGAATGGGAGAAACTCCCCAAATACAGGTGTGCCAAGCTCGTAGCATCATACATTAAATAGTACCCGCAAAACACCAGTCTCAACGTCAACGTGAAGAGTCGACTCCGGAATGCTGGCCTTCTAAGCAGAGTTGTAAAGAAAAACCCATATCTCAGACTGGCCAATAAAAAAGAAAGATTAAGATGGACAAAAGAACACAGACACTGGACAGAGGAACTCTGCCTAGAAGGCCAGCATCCCGGAGTCGCTTCTTCGCTGTTGACGTTGAGACTGGTGTTTTGCGGGTACTATTTAATGAAGCTACCAGTTGAGGACTTGTGAGGCGTCTGTTTCTGAAACTAGAAACTCCAATGTACTTGTCCTCTTTCTCAGTTATGCACCGGGGCCTCCCACTCCTCTTTAAATTCTGGTAGAGTGTAACGCTCGTCGTTGGAATGAGGTGAGGACCAAAGCGCAGCATGGTAAGTGTTCATCATTATATTTATTAAACATAGAACACTAAACAAAATAACAAAGGAGAACGAAACTCAACAGTTCTGTAAGGTGACATCCACTACACAGAAAATAATCACCCACAAAACACAATGAAAAACAGGCTACCTAAATATGGCTCCCAATCAGAGACAACGACTGACACCTTCCTCTGATTGAGAACCATACTAGGCCAAACACATAGAAAAGGACAATAGAACAAAACATAGAAAAAACAACATAGAATGCCCACCCCAACTCACGCCCTGACCAAACTAAAATAAAGACATAACAAAGGAACTAAGGTCAGAACGTGACATAGAGCCAGTTTTTGCTGTTCTGTGAAGGGAGTAGTACACAGTGTTGTACGAGATTTTCAGTTTCTTGGCAATTTCTCACATGGAATAGCCTTCATTTCTCAGAATAAGAATAGACTGACTAGTTTCAGAAGAAAGTTCTTTGTTTCTGCCCATTTTGAGGCTGTAATCGAACCCACAAATGCTGATGCTCCAGATATCTAAAGGGCAGTTTTATTGCTTCTTTCATCAGAACAACAGTTTTCAGCTGTGCTAACATAATTGAAAAAGGGTTTTCAAATGATTAACTTGGATTAGCTAACACAATGTGCCATTGGAACACAGGAGTGATGGTTGCTGATTGATAATGGTTCTCTGTACGCCTACGTAGATATTCCAGAAACAATCAGCAGTTTCCAGCTACAATAGTAATTTACAACATTAACAATGTCTACACTGTATTTCTGATCAATTTGATGTTATTTTAATGGACAGAAATTGGCATTTTTTCAAAAACAAGGACATTTCTAAGTGACCGCAAACTTTTGAAAGGTAGTGTACATTTCATTAGAACACTTGGAAATATTACTTATGCATCTTTGCTTATTATAATGCGTTTAAATTTCTTCTCATTCATGCATTTTTGGAACTTTGGCTACCAGCTTTGTGCCTTTGTGCACATCCTCCAGATGATTTTTCAAAATGTATATGTTTCTAGACAAAGAGATCAATGCTGCCTTTGCAGCGTTTGCATTTAACTAAAATGTTTTTATCTTTCTCTTCGATTGACTCAAAGTAATAGGAGCATTTACACAAGGAAAGGGTTAAGCGGGGTAACAACACAGCTGCCATCGGCTTTACAATAGCCTATTGGAAACGAGTTAGCTTACAGCATGAATCCCGCTAGCAGGAGACAAAGCTTTAGAAAATGTATCTAACACTTACATATGCTTCTGAAAGTAATATACCTGTTACTTGAAAAAGTAACTAATAATATTATAATATTTGAAGACAGTAACTCGTTATATTACTCCGCTACTCTTAAAAGTAATATTTTATTGTTAGTAATGTATTATCCCCAACACTGGTCCCAAGTGATTCTGTTGCATTTTGTCTATTTTTCCACATTAAAACTTGGAGACAGAACTCTGTGTTGTGTATTGTTTTAGTATAACTGGCATCATCATTGCCTAAATGGTAAATGTGATGAAGTACAGACATGCTACTGTAAATATACACATTTCTGATATTCTGAGAATATGGCAACCATGTTCCGGGTATGTTTCTATCAGAAGCAACACTACCACCTGGGCCATGTTTCAGCAACAAATTAGGAATGTTACAGATAGAAATGCAATGACGAGAGCTGATGTGATTCCTTATCAGAGACATGTTTGTTCTACATGGTATATATCCGCCACGCTGACCCTCAACACCGGGGCCCATCAAGGGTGTGTGCTTAGTCTCCTCCTGTACTCCCTGGACATGCATGACTCCAGCACCATCATCAAGTTTGCTGACGACAGTGGTAGGCCTGATCACTGACGCCAATGAGACAGCCTATAGGGAGGAGGTTAGAGACTTAGCAGTGTGGAGCTAGGAGAACAGCCTCTCCCTCAACATCAGTAAGACCATGGAGCTGATCGTGGATTACAGGAGAAAGAGGGGAGACCACGCCCCCATCCACATCGACAGTTGTAGCGGAGCGGGTCTAGAGCTTCAAGTTCCTTGCCGTCGAAATCACTAAGGACTTAACATGGTCCACACACACAGGCATAGTCGTGAAGAGGGCACAACAGTGCCTCTTCCCCCTCAGGAGGCTGAAAATATTTGGCAGAGGGTGGTGCGGACAGCCCAGTACATCACAGGGCCGAGCTCCCTGCCCTCCAGGACCTCTATATCAGGTGGTATTAGAGGAAGGCCGAAGAATTGCTGGCAAACGGTACCGGAGCATTGCCTCTCGGACCAGCAGGCTGGGAGACAGCTTCTACCCCTAAGCCATAACTGTTAAATAGCCATAAGACTGCTAAATAGTTAATTAAATGGTTACCCTGACTATCTGCGTTGAC